>NW_026735460.1:0-126310 GCF_949786415.1 Peromyscus eremicus | reverse complement strand
ATTGCACTCCCCTTGCCATACACAGTGTAAATAGCTCTCGCGTCTGTTCCCAGTAAGTACAGTGTATCGGATTGAAGAGGAGCTACTGTTCTTGTCAGTTTCCTAAGCAGAGTTGAACATGATATTGCCCATGTGTGTAGGAAGCACAGTTCTTATGTTCTGAGCAAGCTCACTGTTCTGGCCAGATAGGAAAAACAGTAGAGTAGAAACGTGCTCTTTTCTCAAAAGCAGAGTGTGTTTTTGTAAGGCGAGCTAGCGTTTGTTTCCTAGTTAAATGGAGTTGAATCACATGCAGTTTCTGTTCCTACGAACAAGAGTTGTTTTCTGGTAAGGAAAGTCACTATTGCGCTCCCATTGCCCTACACAAGGCAAATAGCACTCGCGTCTTTTCCCAGCAAGTACAGTGTATTGGACTGAATAGGAGCTACTGTTCTTGTCAGTTTCCTAAGCAGAATTGAACTAGATATGGCCGTGTGTGTAGGAAGCACAGTTCTTTTGTTCTGAGCAAGCTCACTGTTCAGACCCTATAGGAAACACAGTAGAGTAGAAGAGTGCTCTTTTCTCAAAAGCATAGTGTATTTCTTGTAAGGCGAGCTATCGTTTGTTTCCCAGTCCTAAATGGAGTTGAATCACATGCAGTTTCTGGTCCTACGAACAAGAGTTGTTTTATGGTAAGAAGAGTCACTATTGCCCTGCCATTGCCATACACAGGACAAATAGCACTGGCGTCTGTTCCCAGGAAGTACAGTGTATTGGACTGAAGAGGATCTGCTGTTCTTGTCAGGTTCCTAAGCAGACTTGAACTAGTTATGGCCCGTGTGTAGGAAGCACAGTTCTTTTGTTCAGAGCAAGCTCACTGTTCCGGCCCCATAGGAAACACAGTAGAGTAGAAGAGTGCTTTTTTCTCAAAAGCAGAGTTTGATTCTTGTAAGGCGAGCTAGCGTTTGTTTCCCAGTCTTAAATGGAGTTGAGTCACATGCAGTTTTTGTCCTACGAGCAAGAGTTGTTTTCTGGTAAGACGAGTCACTATTGTGTTCCAATTGCCATACACAGTGTAAATAGAACTCGCGTCTGTTCCCCGAAAGTACAGTGTCTTGGACTGAAGAGGAGCTATTGTTCTTCTCAGTTTCCTAAGCAGAGTTGAACTAGATATGGCCCGTGTGTGTAGGAAGCACAGTTCTTTTGTTCTGAGCAAGCTCACTGTTCGGACCCCATAGGAAGCACAGTAGAGTAGAAGAGTGCTCTTTTCTCAAAAGCAGAGTGTGTTTCATGTAAGGCGAGCTAGCATTTGTATCCCAGTCCTAAATGGAGTTGAATCACACGCAGTTTCTGGTTCTATGAGCAAGAGTTGTTTTCTGGTAAGGAAAGTCACTATTGTGCTCCCATTGCCATACACAGTGCAAATAGCACTCGCGTCTGTTCCCAGCAAGTACAGTGTTTCAGACTGAAGAGGAGCTACTGTTCTTGTCAGTTTCCTAAGAAGAGTTGAACTAGTTATGACCCGTGTGTAGGAAGCACAGTTCTTTTGTTCTGACCAAGCTCACTGTTATGGCCATATAGGAAACACAGTAGAGTAGAAGAGTGCTCTTTTCTCAAAAGCAGAGTGTGTTTCTTGTAAGGCGAGCTAGCATTTGTTTCCCAGTCCTAAATGGAGTTGAATCACATGCAGTTTCTAGTCCTACGAGCAAGAGTTGTTTTATGTTAAGAAGAGTCACTATTGCGCTACCATTGCCATATACAGGACAAATAGCACTGGCGTCTGTTCCCAGCAAGTACAGTGTATTGGACTGAAGAGGATCTACTGTTCTTGTCAGGTTCCTAAGCAGAATTGAACTAGATATGGCCGTGTGTGTAGGAAGCACAGTTCTTTTGTTCTGAGCAAGCTCACTGTTCGGACACCATAGGAAACACAGTAGAGTAGAAGAGTGCTCTTTTCTCCAAAGCAGAGTGTGTTTCTTGTAAGGCGAGCTTGCGTTTGTTTCCCAGTCCTAAATGGAGTTGAATCACATGCAGTTTCTGGTCCTAAGAGCAAGAGTTTTTTTCTGGTAAGGAAATTCACTATTGTGCTCCCCTTGCCATACACAGTGCAAATAGCTCCCGCGTCTGTTCCCAGCAAGTACAGTGTATCGGACTGAAGAGGAGCTACTGTTCTTTTCAGTTTCCAAAGCAGAGTTGAACATGATATGGCCCGTGTGTGTAGGAAGCACAGTTCTTATGTTCTGAGCAAGCTCACTGTTCTGGCCCTATAGGAAACACAGTAGAGTAGAAGCGTGCTCTTTTCTCAAAAGCAGAGTGTGTTTTTGTAAGGCAAGCTAGCGTTTGTTTCCTAGTCCTAAATGGAGTTGAATCCCATGCAGTTTCTGGTCCTACGAACAAGAGTTGTTTTCTGGTAAGGAATGTCTCTATTGCGCTCCCATTGCCCTACACAAGGCAAATAGCACTTGCGTCTTTTCCCAGCATGTACGGTGTATCGGACTGAAGAGGAGCTACTGTTCTTGTCAGTTTCCTAAGAAGAGTTGAACTAGATATGGCCCGTGTGTAGGAAGCACAGTTCTTTTGTTCTGAGCAAGCTCACTGTTCTGGCCCTATAGGAAACACAGTAGAGTAGAAGAGTGCTCTTTTCTCTATAGCAGAGTGTGTTTCTTGTAAGGTGAGCTAGCTTTTGTTTCCCAGTCCTAAATGGAGTTGAATCACATGCAGTTTCTGGTCCTACGAGCAAGAGTTGTTTTCTGGTAAGGAAAGTCACTATTGCGCTCCCATTGCCATACACAGTGCAAATAGCTCTCGCGTCTGTTCCCAGCAAGTACAGTGTATCGGACTGAAGAGGAGCTACTGTTCTTGTCAGTTTCCTAAGCAGAGTTGAACTAGATATGGCCCGTGTGTAGGAAGCACAGTTCTTTTGTTCTGAGCAAGCTCACTGTTCTGGCCCTATAGGAAACACAGTAGAGTAGAAGAGTGCTCTTTTCTCTAAAGCAGAGTGTGTTTCTTGTAAGGCGAGCTAGCATTTGTTTCCCAGTCCTAAATGGAGTTGAATCACATGCAGTTTCTGGTCCTAAGAGCAAGAGTTGTTTTCTGGTAAGGAAAGTCACTATTGTGCTCCCCTTGCCATACACAGTGCAAAAAGCTCTCGCGTCTGTTCCCAGCAAGTACAGTGTATCGGACTGAAGAGGAGCTACTGTTCTTGTCAGTTTCCTAAGCAGAGATGAACATGATATGGCCCGTGTGTGTAGGAAGCACAGTTCTTATGTTCTGAGCAAGCTCACTGTTCTGGCCCTATAGGAAAAACAGTAGAGTAGAAGCGTGCTCTTTTCTCAAAAGCAGAGTGTGTTTTTGTAAGGCGAGCTAGAGTTTGTTTCCTAGTTAAATGGAGTTGAATCACATGCAGTTTCTGGTTCTATGAGCAATAGTTGTTTTCTGGTAAGGAAAGTCACTATTGCGCTCCCATTGCCCTACACAAGGCAAATAGCACTCGCGTCTTTTCCCATCAAGTACAGTGTATTGGACTGAATAGGAGCTACTGTTCTTGTCAGTTTCCTAAGCAGAGTTGAACTAGATATGGTCCGTGTGTGTAGGAAGCACAGTTCTTTTGTTCTGAGCAAGGTCACAGTTTGGACCCCATAGCAAACACAGTAGAGTAGAAGAGTGCTCTTTTCTCTAAAGCAAAGTGTGTTTCTTGTAAGGAGAGCTAGCGTTTGTTTCCCAGTCCTAAATGGAGTTGAATCACATGCAGTTTCTGGTGCTAAGAGCAAGAGTTGTTTTCTGGTAAGGAAAGTCACTATTGTGCTCCCATTGCCATACACAGTGCAAATCGCACATCCGTCTGTTCCCAGCAAGTACAGTGTATTGGACTGAAGAGGAGCTACTGTTCTTGTCAGTTTCCTAAGCAGAATTGAACTAGATATGGCCGTGTGTGTAGGAAGCACAGTTCTTTTGTTCTGAGCAAGCTCACTGTTCGGACCCTATAGGAAACACAGTAGAGTAGAAGAGTGCTCTTTTCTCAAAAGCATAGTGTGTTTCTTGTAAGGCGAGCTAGCTTTTGTTTCCCAGTCCTCAATGGAGTTGAATCACATGCAGTTTCTGGTCCTAGGAGCAAGAGTTTTTTTCTGGTAAGGAAAGACACTATTGCGCTCCCATTGCCATACACAGTGCAAATAGCACTCGCGTCTGTTCACAGCAAGTACAGTGTATCGGACTGAAGAGGAGCTACTGTTCTTTTCAGTTTCCTAAGCAGAGTTGAACTAGATATGGCCCGTGTGTGTAGGAAGCACAATTCTTTTGTTCTGCGCAAGCTCACTGTTCGGACCCCATAGGAAGCACAGTAGAGTAGAAGAGTGCTCTTTTCTCAAAAGCAGAGTGTGTTTCATGGAAGGCGAGCTAGCATTTGTATCCCAGTCCAAAATGGAGTTGAATCACATGCAGTTTCTGGTCCTATGAGCAAGAGTTGTTTTCTGGTAAGGAAAGTCACTATTGCGCTGCCATTGCCATACACAGTGCAAATAGCACTCGCGTCTGTTCCCAGCAAGTACAGTGTATCGGACTGAAGAGGAGCTACTGTTCTTGTCAGTTTCCGAAGCAGAGTTGAACTAGATATGGCCCGTGAGCAGGAAGCACAGTTCTTTTGTTCTGAGCAAGCTCACTGTTCAGACCCAAAAGGAAACACAGTAGTGTAGAAGAGTGCTCTTTTCTCAAAAGCAGAGTGTGTTTCTTGTAAGGCGAGCTAGCGTTTGTTTCCCAGTCCTAAATGGAGTTGAGTCACATGCAGTTTTTTGTCCTACGAGCAAGAGTTGTTTTCTGGTAAGACGAGTCACTATTGTGCTCCAATTGCCATACACAGTGCAAATAGCACTCGCGTCTGTTCCCTGAAAGTACAGTGTCTTGGACTGAAGAGGAGCTACTGTTCTTCTCAGTTTCCTAAGCAGAGTTGAACTAGATATGGCCCGTGTGTGTAGGAAGCACAGTTCTTTTGTTCTGAGCGAGCTCACTGTTCGGACCCCATAGGAAGCACATTAGAGTAGAAGAGTGCTCTTTTCTCAAAAGCAGAGTGTGTTTCATGTAAGGCGAGCTAGCATTTGTATCCCAGTCCTAAATGGAGTTTAATCACATGCAGTTTCTGGTTCTATGAGCAATAGTTGTTTTCTGGTAAGGAAAGTCACTATTGCGCTCCCATTGCCATACACAGTGCAAATAGCACTCGCGTCTGTTCCCAGCAAGTACAGTGTATCGGACTGAAGAGGAGCTACTGTTCTTGTCAGTTTCCTAAGCAGAGTTGAACTAGATATGGCCCGTGTGTAGGAAGCACAGTTCTTTTGTTCTGAGCAAGCTCACTGTTCTGGCCCTATAGGAAACACAGTAGAGTAGAAGCGTGCTCTTTTCTCTATAGCAGAGTGTGTTTCTTGTAAGGTGAGCTAGCTTTTGTTTCCCAGTCCTAAATGGAGTTGAATCACATGCAGTTCCTGGTCCTACGAGCAAGAGTTGTTTTATGGTAAGAAGAGTCACTATTGCGCTGCCATTGCCATACACAGGACAAATAGCACTGGCGTCTGTTCCCAGGAAGTACAGTGTATTGGACTGAAGAGGATATACTGTTCTTGTCAGGTTCCTAAGCAGAATTGAACAAGTTATGGCCGTGTGTGTATGAAGCACAGTTCTTTTGTTCTGAGCAAGCTCACTGTTCAGACCCAATAGGAAACACAGTAGAGTAGAAGAGTGCTCTTTTCTCTAAAGCAGAGTGTGTTTCTTGTAAGGCGAGCTAGCGTTTGTTTCCCAGTCCTAAATGGAGTTGAGTCACATGCAGATTTTTGTCCTACGAGCAAGAGTTGTTTTCTGGTAAGACGAGTCACTATTGTGCTCCAATTGCCATACACAGTGCAAATAGCACTCGCGTCTGTTCCCCGAGAGTACAGTGTATTGGACTGAAGAGGAGCTACTGTTCTTCTCAGTTTCCTAGGCAGAGTTGAACTAGATATGGCCCGTGTGTGTAGGAAGCACAATTCTTTGTTCTGCGCAAGCTCACTGTTCGGACCCCATAGGAAGCACAGTAGAGTAGAAGAGTGCTCTTTTCTCAAAAGCAGAGTGTGTTTCATGGAAGGCGAGCTAGCATTTGTATCCCAGTCCAAAATGGAGTTGAATCACATGCAGTTTCTGGTCCTATGAGCAAGAGTTGTTTTCTGGTAAGAAGAGTCACTATTGCGCTCCCATTGCCATACACAGTGCAAATAGCACTCGCGTCTGTTCCCAGCAAGTACAGTGTTTCGGACTGAAGAGGAGCTACTGTTCTTGTCAGTTTCCTAAGCAGAGTTGAACTAGTTATGGCCCGTGTGTAGGAAGCACAGTTCTTTTGTTCTGACCAAGCTCACTGTTCTGGCCATATAGGAAACACAGTAGAGTAGAAGAGTGCTCTTTTCTCTAAAGCAGAGTGTGTTTCTTGTAAGGCGAGCTAGCGTTTGTTTCCCAGTCCTAAATGGAGTTGAATCACATGCAGTTTCTAGTCCTACGTGCAAGAGTTGTTTTATGGTAAGAAGAGTCACTATTGCGCTGCCCTTGCCATACACAGTGCAAATAGCACTCGCGTCTGTTCCCAGCAAGTGCAGTGTATCGGACTGAAGAGGAGCTACTGTTCTTGACAGTTTCCTAAGCAGAATTGAACTAGATATGGCCCGTGTGTAGGAAGCACAGTTCTTTTGTTCTGAGCAAGCTCACTGTTCTGGTCCTATAGGAAACACAGTAGAGTAGAAGAGTGCTCTTCTCTCTAAAGCAGAGTGTGTTTCTTGTAAGGCAAGCTAGCGTTTGTTTCCCAGTCCTAAATGGAGTTGAATCACATGCAGTTTCTGGTCCTAAGAGCAAGAGTTGTTTTCTGGTAAGAAAAGTCACTATTGCACTCCCCTTGCCATACACAGTGTAAATAGCTCTCGCGTCTGTTCCCAGTAAGTACAGTGTATCGGATTGAAGAGGAGCTACTGTTCTTGTCAGTTTCCTAAGCAGAGTTGAACATGATATTGCCCATGTGTGTAGGAAGCACAGTTCTTATGTTCTGAGCAAGCTCACTGTTCTGGCCAGATAGGAAAAACAGTAGAGTAGAAACGTGCTCTTTTCTCAAAAGCAGAGTGTGTTTTTGTAAGGCGAGCTAGCGTTTGTTTCCTAGTTAAATGGAGTTGAATCACATGCAGTTTCTGTTCCTACGAACAAGAGTTGTTTTCTGGTAAGGAAAGTCACTATTGCGCTCCCATTGCCCTACACAAGGCAAATAGCACTCGCGTCTTTTCCCAGCAAGTACAGTGTATTGGACTGAATAGGAGCTACTGTTCTTGTCAGTTTCCTAAGCAGAATTGAACTAGATATGGCCGTGTGTGTAGGAAGCACAGTTCTTTTGTTCTGAGCAAGCTCACTGTTCAGACCCTATAGGAAACACAGTAGAGTAGAAGAGTGCTCTTTTCTCAAAAGCATAGTGTATTTCTTGTAAGGCGAGCTATCGTTTGTTTCCCAGTCCTAAATGGAGTTGAATCACATGCAGTTTCTGGTCCTACGAACAAGAGTTGTTTTATGGTAAGAAGAGTCACTATTGCCCTGCCATTGCCATACACAGGACAAATAGCACTGGCGTCTGTTCCCAGGAAGTACAGTGTATTGGACTGAAGAGGATCTGCTGTTCTTGTCAGGTTCCTAAGCAGACTTGAACTAGTTATGGCCCGTGTGTAGGAAGCACAGTTCTTTTGTTCAGAGCAAGCTCACTGTTCCGGCCCCATAGGAAACACAGTAGAGTAGAAGAGTGCTTTTTTCTCAAAAGCAGAGTTTGTTTCTTGTAAGGCGAGCTAGCGTTTGTTTCCCAGTCTTAAATGGAGTTGAGTCACATGCAGTTTTTGTCCTACGAGCAAGAGTTGTTTTCTGGTAAGACGAGTCACTATTGTGTTCCAATTGCCATACACAGTGTAAATAGAACTCGCGTCTGTTCCCCGAAAGTACAGTGTCTTGGACTGAAGAGGAGCTATTGTTCTTCTCAGTTTCCTAAGCAGAGTTGAACTAGATATGGCCCGTGTGTGTAGGAAGCACAGTTCTTTTGTTCTGAGCAAGCTCACTGTTCGGACCCCATAGGAAGCACAGTAGAGTAGAAGAGTGCTCTTTTCTCAAAAGCAGAGTGTGTTTCATGTAAGGCGAGCTAGCATTTGTATCCCAGTCCTAAATGGAGTTGAATCACACGCAGTTTCTGGTTCTATGAGCAAGAGTTGTTTTCTGGTAAGGAAAGTCACTATTGTGCTCCCATTGCCATACACAGTGCAAATAGCACTCGCGTCTGTTCCCAGCAAGTACAGTGTTTCAGACTGAAGAGGAGCTACTGTTCTTGTCAGTTTCCTAAGAAGAGTTGAACTAGTTATGACCCGTGTGTAGGAAGCACAGTTCTTTTGTTCTGACCAAGCTCACTGTTATGGCCATATAGGAAACACAGTAGAGTAGAAGAGTGCTCTTTTCTCAAAAGCAGAGTGTGTTTCTTGTAAGGCGAGCTAGCATTTGTTTCCCAGTCCTAAATGGAGTTGAATCACATGCAGTTTCTAGTCCTACGAGCAAGAGTTGTTTTATGTTAAGAAGAGTCACTATTGCGCTACCATTGCCATATACAGGACAAATAGCACTGGCGTCTGTTCCCAGCAAGTACAGTGTATTGGACTGAAGAGGATCTACTGTTCTTGTCAGGTTCCTAAGCAGAATTGAACTAGATATGGCCGTGTGTGTAGGAAGCACAGTTCTTTTGTTCTGAGCAAGCTCACTGTTCGGACACCATAGGAAACACAGTAGAGTAGAAGAGTGCTCTTTTCTCCAAAGCAGAGTGTGTTTCTTGTAAGGCGAGCTTGCGTTTGTTTCCCAGTCCTAAATGGAGTTGAATCACATGCAGTTTCTGGTCCTAAGAGCAAGAGTTTTTTTCTGGTAAGGAAATTCACTATTGTGCTCCCCTTGCCATACACAGTGCAAATAGCTCCCGCGTCTGTTCCCAGCAAGTACAGTGTATCGGACTGAAGAGGAGCTACTGTTCTTTTCAGTTTCCAAAGCAGAGTTGAACATGATATGGCCCGTGTGTGTAGGAAGCACAGTTCTTATGTTCTGAGCAAGCTCACTGTTCTGGCCCTATAGGAAACACAGTAGAGTAGAAGCGTGCTCTTTTCTCAAAAGCAGAGTGTGTTTTTGTAAGGCAAGCTAGCGTTTGTTTCCTAGTCCTAAATGGAGTTGAATCCCATGCAGTTTCTGGTCCTACGAACAAGAGTTGTTTTCTGGTAAGGAATGTCTCTATTGCGCTCCCATTGCCCTACACAAGGCAAATAGCACTTGCGTCTTTTCCCAGCATGTACGGTGTATCGGACTGAAGAGGAGCTACTGTTCTTGTCAGTTTCCTAAGAAGAGTTGAACTAGATATGGCCCGTGTGTAGGAAGCACAGTTCTTTTGTTCTGAGCAAGCTCACTGTTCTGGCCCTATAGGAAACACAGTAGAGTAGAAGAGTGCTCTTTTCTCTATAGCAGAGTGTGTTTCTTGTAAGGTGAGCTAGCTTTTGTTTCCCAGTCCTAAATGGAGTTGAATCACATGCAGTTTCTGGTCCTACGAGCAAGAGTTGTTTTCTGGTAAGGAAAGTCACTATTGCGCTCCCATTGCCATACACAGTGCAAATAGCTCTCGCGTCTGTTCCCAGCAAGTACAGTGTATCGGACTGAAGAGGAGCTACTGTTCTTGTCAGTTTCCTAAGCAGAGTTGAACTAGATATGGCCCGTGTGTAGGAAGCACAGTTCTTTTGTTCTGAGCAAGCTCACTGTTCTGGCCCTATAGGAAACACAGTAGAGTAGAAGAGTGCTCTTTTCTCTAAAGCAGAGTGTGTTTCTTGTAAGGCGAGCTAGCATTTGTTTCCCAGTCCTAAATGGAGTTGAATCACATGCAGTTTCTGGTCCTAAGAGCAAGAGTTGTTTTCTGGTAAGGAAAGTCACTATTGTGCTCCCCTTGCCATACACAGTGCAAAAAGCTCTCGCGTCTGTTCCCAGCAAGTACAGTGTATCGGACTGAAGAGGAGCTACTGTTCTTGTCAGTTTCCTAAGCAGAGATGAACATGATATGGCCCGTGTGTGTAGGAAGCACAGTTCTTATGTTCTGAGCAAGCTCACTGTTCTGGCCCTATAGGAAAAACAGTAGAGTAGAAGCGTGCTCTTTTCTCAAAAGCAGAGTGTGTTTTTGTAAGGCGAGCTAGAGTTTGTTTCCTAGTTAAATGGAGTTGAATCACATGCAGTTTCTGGTTCTATGAGCAATAGTTGTTTTCTGGTAAGGAAAGTCACTATTGCGCTCCCATTGCCCTACACAAGGCAAATAGCACTCGCGTCTTTTCCCATCAAGTACAGTGTATTGGACTGAATAGGAGCTACTGTTCTTGTCAGTTTCCTAAGCAGAGTTGAACTAGATATGGTCCGTGTGTGTAGGAAGCACAGTTCTTTTGTTCTGAGCAAGGTCACAGTTTGGACCCCATAGCAAACACAGTAGAGTAGAAGAGTGCTCTTTTCTCTAAAGCAAAGTGTGTTTCTTGTAAGGAGAGCTAGCGTTTGTTTCCCAGTCCTAAATGGAGTTGAATCACATGCAGTTTCTGGTGCTAAGAGCAAGAGTTGTTTTCTGGTAAGGAAAGTCACTATTGTGCTCCCATTGCCATACACAGTGCAAATCGCACATCCGTCTGTTCCCAGCAAGTACAGTGTATTGGACTGAAGAGGAGCTACTGTTCTTGTCAGTTTCCTAAGCAGAATTGAACTAGATATGGCCGTGTGTGTAGGAAGCACAGTTCTTTTGTTCTGAGCAAGCTCACTGTTCGGACCCTATAGGAAACACAGTAGAGTAGAAGAGTGCTCTTTTCTCAAAAGCATAGTGTGTTTCTTGTAAGGCGAGCTAGCTTTTGTTTCCCAGTCCTCAATGGAGTTGAATCACATGCAGTTTCTGGTCCTAGGAGCAAGAGTTTTTTTCTGGTAAGGAAAGACACTATTGCGCTCCCATTGCCATACACAGTGCAAATAGCACTCGCGTCTGTTCACAGCAAGTACAGTGTATCGGACTGAAGAGGAGCTACTGTTCTTTTCAGTTTCCTAAGCAGAGTTGAACTAGATATGGCCCGTGTGTGTAGGAAGCACAATTCTTTTGTTCTGCGCAAGCTCACTGTTCGGACCCCATAGGAAGCACAGTAGAGTAGAAGAGTGCTCTTTTCTCAAAAGCAGAGTGTGTTTCTTGTAAAGTGAGCTAGAGTTTGTTTCCCAGTCCTAAATGGAGTTGAGTCACATGCAGTTTTTTGTCCTACGAGCAAGAGTTGTTTTCTGGTAAGACGAGTCACTATTGTGCTCCAATTGCCATACACAGTGCAAATAGCACTCGCGTCTGTTCCCTGAAAGTACAGTGTCTTGGACTGAAGAGGAGCTACTGTTCTTCTCAGTTTCCTAAGCAGAGTTGAACTAGATATGGCCCGTGTGTGTAGGAAGCACAGTTCTTTTGTTCTGAGCGAGCTCACTGTTCGGACCCCATAGGAAGCACAGTAGAGTAGAAGAGTGCTCTTTTCTCAAAAGCAGAGTGTGTTTCATGTAAGGCGAGCTAGCATTTGTATCCCAGTCCTAAATGGAGTTGAATCACATGCAGTTTCTGGTTCTATGAGCAATAGTTGTTTTCTGGTAAGGAAAGTCACTATTGCGCTCCCATTGCCATACACAGTGCAAATAGCACTCGCGTCTGTTCCCAGCAAGTACAGTGTATCGGACTGAAGAGGAGCTACTGTTCTTGTCAGTTTCCTAAGCAGAGTTGAACTAGATATGGCCCGTGTGTAGGAAGCACAGTTCTTTTGTTCTGAGCAAGCTCACTGTTCTGGCCCTATAGGAAACACAGTAGAGTAGAAGCGTGCTCTTTTCTCTATAGCAGAGTGTGTTTCTTGTAAGGTGAGCTAGCTTTTGTTTCCCAGTCCTAAATGGAGTTGAATCACATGCAGTTTCTGGTCCTACGAGCAAGAGTTGTTTTATGGTAAGAAGAGTCACTATTGCGCTGCCATTGCCATACACAGGACAAATAGCACTGGCGTCTGTTCCCAGGAAGTACAGTGTATTGGACTGAAGAGGATATACTGTTCTTGTCAGGTTCCTAAGCAGAATTGAACAAGTTATGGCCGTGTGTGTATGAAGCACAGTTCTTTTGTTCTGAGCAAGCTCACTGTTCAGACCCAATAGGAAACACAGTAGAGTAGAAGAGTGCTCTTTTCTCTAAAGCAGAGTGTGTTTCTTGTAAGGCGAGCTAGCGTTTGTTTCCCAGTCCTAAATGGAGTTGAGTCACATGCAGATTTTTGTCCTACGAGCAAGAGTTGTTTTCTGGTAAGACGAGTCACTATTGTGCTCCAATTGCCATACACAGTGCAAATAGCACTCGCGTCTGTTCCCCGAGAGTACAGTGTATTGGACTGAAGAGGAGCTACTGTTCTTCTCAGTTTCCTAGGCAGAGTTGAACTAGATATGGCCTGTGTGTGTAGGAAGCACAATTCTTTGTTCTGCGCAAGCTCACTGTTCGGACCCCATAGGAAGCACAGTAGAGTAGAAGAGTGCTCTTTTCTCAAAAGCAGAGTGTGTTTCATGGAAGGCGAGCTAGCATTTGTATCCCAATCAGAAATGGAGTTGAATCACATGCAGTTTCTGGTCCTATGAGCAAGAGTTGTTTTCTGGTAAGAAGAGTCACTATTGCGCTCCCATTGACATACACAGTGCAAATAGCACTCGCGTCTGTTCCCAGCAAGTACAGTGTTTCGGACTGAAGAGGAGCTACTGTTCTTGTCAGTTTCCTAAGCAGAGTTGAACTAGTTATGGCCCGTGTGTAGGAAGCACAGTTCTTTTGTTCTGACCAAGCTCACTGTTCTGGCCATATAGGAAACACAGTAGAGTAGAAGAGTGCTCTTTTCTCTAAAGCAGAGTGTGTTTCTTGTAAGGCGAGCTAGCGTTTGTTTCCCAGTCCTAAATGGAGTTGAATCACATGCAGTTTCTAGTCCTACGTGCAAGAGTTGTTTTATGGTAAGAAGAGTCACTATTGCGCTGCCCTTGCCATACACAGTGCAAATAGCACTCGCGTCTGTTCCCAGCAAGTGTAGTGTATCGGACTGAAGAGGAGCTACTGTTCTTGACAGTTTCCTAAGCAGAATTGAACTAGATATGGCCCGTGTGTAGGAAGCACAGTTCTTTTGTTCTGAGCAAGCTCACTGTTCTGGCCCTATAGGAAACACAGTAGAGTAGAAGAGTGCTCTTCTCTCTAAAGCAGAGTGTGTTTCTTGTAAGGCAAGCTAGCGTTTGTTTCCCAGTCCTAAATGGAGTTGAATCACATGCAGTTTCTGGTCCTAAGAGCAAGAGTTGTTTTCTGGTAAGGAAAGTCACTATTGCACTCCCCTTGCCATACACAGTGTAAATAGCTCTCGCGTCTGTTCCCAGTAAGTACAGTGTATCGGATTGAAGAGGAGCTACTGTTCTTGTCAGTTTCCTAAGCAGAGTTGAACATGATATTGCCCGTGTGTGTAGGAAGCACAGTTCTTATGTTCTGAGCAAGCTCACTGTTCTGGCCAGATAGGAAAAACAGTAGAGTAGAAACGTGCTCTTTTCTCAAAAGCAGAGTGTGTTTTTGTAAGGCGAGCTAGCGTTTGTTTCCTAGTTAAATGGAGTTGAATCACATGCAGTTTCTGTTCCTACGAACAAGAGTTGTTTTCTGGTAAGGAAAGTCACTATTGCGCTCCCATTGCCCTACACAAGGCAAATAGCACTCGCGACTTTTCCCAGCAAGTACAGTGTATTGGACTGAATAGGAGCTACTGTTCTTGTCAGTTTCCTAAGCAGAATTGAACTAGATATGGCCGTGTGTGTAGGAAGCACAGTTCTTTTGTTCTGAGCAAGCTCACTGTTCAGACCCTATAGGAAACACAGTAGAGTAGAAGAGTGCTCTTTTCTCAAAAGCATAGTGTATTTCTTGTAAGGCGAGCTATCGTTTGTTTCCCAGTCCTAAATGGAGTTGAATCACATGCAGTTTCTGGTCCTACGAACAAGAGTTGTTTTATGGTAAGAAGAGTCACTATTGCCCTGCCATTGCCATACACAGGAAAAATAGCACTGGCGTCTGTTCCCAGGAAGTACAGTGTATTGGACTGAAGAGGATCTACTGTTCTTGTCAGGTTCCTAAGCAGAATTGAACTAGTTATGGCCCGTGTGTAGGAAGCACAGTTCTTTTGTTCAGAGCAAGCTCACTGTTCCGGCCCCATAGGAAACACAGTAGAGTAGAAGAGTGCTTTTTTCTCAAAAGCAGAGTTTGTTTCTTGTAAGGCGAGCTAGCGTTTGTTTCCCAGTCTTAAATGGAGTTGAGTCACATGCAGTTTTTGTCCTATGAGCAAGAGTTGTTTTCTGGTAAGACGAGTCACTATTGTGTTCCAATTGCCATACACACTGTAAATAGCACTCGCGTCTGTTCCCAGAAAGTACAGTGTCTTGGACTGAAGAGGAGCTATTGTTCTTCTCAGTTTCCTAAGCAGAGTTGAACTAGATATGGCCCGTGTGTGTAGGAAGCACAGTTCTTTTGTTCTGAGCAAGCTCACTGTTCGGACCCCATAGGAAGCACAGTAGAGTAGAAGAGTGCTCTTTTCTCAAAAGCAGAGTGTGTTTCATGTAAGGCGAGCTAGCATTTGTATCCCAGTCCTAAATGGAGTTGAATCACACGCAGTTTCTGGTTCTATGAGCAAGAGTTGTTTTCTGGTAAGGAAAGTCACTATTGCGCTCCCATTGCCATACACAGTGCAAATAGCACTCGCGTCAGTTCCCAGCAAGTACAGTGTTTCAGACTGAAGAGGAGCTACTGTTCTTGTCAGTTTCCTAAGAAGAGTTGAACTAGTTATGACCCGTGTGTAGGAAGCACAGTTCTTTTGTTCTGACCAAGCTCACTGTTATGGCCATATAGGAAACACAGTAGAGTAGAAGAGTGCTCTTTTCTCTAAAGCAGAGTGTGTTTCTTGTAAGGCGAGCTAGCGTTTGTTTCCCAGTCCTAAATGGAGTTGAATCACATGCAGTTTCTAGTCCTACGAGCAAGAGTTGTTTTATGGTAAAAAGAGTCACTATTGCGCTACCATTGCCATATACAGGACAAATAGCAATGGCGTCTGTTCCAAGCAAGTACAGTGTATTGGACTGAAGAGGATCTACTGTTCTTGTCAGTTTCCTAAGCAGAATTGAACTAGATATGGCCGTGTGTGTAGGAAGCACAGTTCTTTTGTTCTGAGCAAGGTCACAGTTTGGACCCCATAGCAAACACAGTAGAGTAGAAGAGTGCTCTTTTCTCTAAAGCAAAGTGTGTTTCTTGTAAAGAGAGCTAGCGTTTGTTTCCCAGTCCTAAATGGAGTTGAATCACATGCAGTTTCTGGTGCTAAGAGCAAGAGTTGTTTTCTGGTAAGGAAAGTCACTATTGTGCTCCCATTGCCATACACAGTGCAAATCGCACATCCGTCTGTTCCCAGCAAGTACAGTGTATCGGACTGAAGAGGAGCTACTGTTCTTGTCAGTTTCCTAAGCAGAATTGAACTAGATATGGCCGTGTGTGTAGGAAGCACAGTTCTTTTGTTCTGAGCAAGCTCACTGTTCGGACCCTATAGGAAACACAGTAGAGTAGAAGAGTGCTCTTTTCTCAAAAGCATAGTGTGTTTATTGTAAGGCGAGCTAGCATTTGTTTCCCAGTCCTAAATGGAGTTGAATCACATGCAGTTTCTGGTCCTAGGAGCAAGAGTTTTTTTCTGGTAAGGAAAGACACTATTGCGCTCCCATTGCCATACACAGTGCAAATAGCACTCGCGTCTGTTCACAGCAAGTACAGTGTATCGGACTGAAGAGGAGCTACTGTTCTTTTCAGTTTCCTAAGCAGAGTTGAACTAGATATGGCTCGTGTGTGTAGGAAGCACATTTCTTATGTTCTGAACAAGCTCACTCTTCTAGCACTATAGGAAACACAGTAGAGAAGAAGAGTGCTCTTTTCTCAAAAGCAGAGTTTGTTTCTTGTAAAGTGAGCTAGAGTTTGTTTCCCAGTCCTAAATGGAGTTGAATCACATGCAGTTTCTGGTCCTACGAGCAAAAGTTGTTTTATGGTAAGAAGAGTCACTATTGCCCTGCCATTGCCATACACAGGACAAATAGCACTGGCGTCTGTTCCCAGGAAGTACAGTGTATTGGACTGAAGAGGATCTACTGTTCTTGTCAGGTTCCTAAGCATACTTGAACTAGATATGGCCGTGTGTGTAGGAAGCACATTTCTTTTGTTCTGAGCAAGCTCACTGTTCTGGCCCAATAGGAAACACAGTAGAGTAGAAGAGTGCTCTTTTCTCAAAAGCAGAGTGTGTTTCTTGTAATGTGAGCTAGCATTTGTTTCCCAGTCCTAAATGGAGTTGAATCACATGCAGTTTCTAGTCCTACGTGCAAGAGTTGTTTTATGGTAAGAAGAGTCACTATTGCGCTCCCCTTGCCATACACAGTGCAAATAGCACTCGCGTCTGTTTCCAGCAAGTACAGTGTATCGGACTGAAGAGGAGCTACTGTTCTTGTCAGTTTCCTAAGCAGAGTTGAACATGATATGGCCCGTGTGTGTAGGAAGCACAGTTCTTGTGTTCTGAGCAAGCTCACTATTCTGGCCCTATAGGAAAAACAGTAGAGTAGAAGCATGCTCTTTTCTCAAAAGCAGAGTGTGTTTTTGTAAGGCGAGCTAGCGTTTGTTTCCTAGTTAAATGGAGTTGAATCACATGCAGTTTCTGGTCCTACGAGCAACAGATGTTTTCTGGTAAGGAAAGTCACTATTGTGCTCCCATTGCCATACACTGTGCAAATCGCACATGCGTCTGTTCCCAGCAAGTACAGTGTATTGGACTGAAGAGGAGCTACTGTTCTTGTCAGTTTCCTAAGCAGAATTGAACTAGATATGGCCGTGTGTGTAGGTAGCACAGTTCTTTTGTTCTGAGCAAGCTCACTGTTCAGACCCTATAGGAAACTCAGTAGAGTAGAAGAGTGCTCTTTTCTCAAAAGCATAGTGTGTTTCTTGTAAGGCGAGCTAGCATTTGTTTCCCAGTCCTAAATGGAGTTGAATCACATGCAGTTTCTGGTCCTACGAGCAAGAGTTGTTTTATGGTAAGAAGAGTCACTATTGCCCTGCCATTGCCATACACAGGACAAATAGCACTGGCGTCTGTTCCCAGGAAGTACAGTGTATTGGACTGAAGAGGATCTACTGTTCTTGTCAGGTTCCTAAGCAGAATTGAACTAGTTATGGCCGTGTGTGTAGGAAGCACAGTTCTTTTGTTCTGAGCAAGCTCACTGTTCAGACCCAATAGGAAACACAGTAGAGTAGAAGAGTGCTCTTTTCTCAAAAGCATAGTGTGTTTCTTGTAAGGCGAGCTAGCATTTGCTTCCCAGTCCTAAATGGAGTGGAATCACATGCAATTTCTGGTCCTACGTGCAAGAGTTGTTTTCTGGTAAGGAAAGTCACTATTGCGCTCCCATTGCCATACACAGTGCAAATAGCACTCTCGTCTGTTCCCAGCAAGTACAGTGTACCGGACTGAAGAGGAGCTACTGTTCTTGTCAGTTTCCTAAGCAGAGTTGAACTAGATATGGCCCGTGTGTAGGAAGCACAGTTCCTTTGTTCTGAGCAAGCTCACTGTTCTGGCCCCATAAGAAACACAGTAGAGTAGAAGAGTGCTCTTTTCTCAAAAGCAGAGTTTGTTTCTTGTAAGGCGAGCTAGCGTTTGTTTCCCAGTCCTAAATGGAGTTGAGTCACATGCAGTTTTTGTTTTACGAGCAAGAGTTGTTTTCTGGTAAGACAAGTCACTATTGTGCTCCAATTGCCATACACAGTGCACATAGCTCCCGCGTCTGTTCCCCGAAAGTACAGTGTCTTGGACTGAAGAGGAGCTATTGTTCTTCTCAGTTTCCTAAGCAGAGTTGAACTAGATATGGCCCGTGTGTGTAGGAAGCACAGTTCTTTTGTTCTGAGCGAGCTCACTGTTCGGACCCCATAGGAAGCACAGTAGAGTAGAAGAGTGCTCTTTTCTCAAAAGCAGAGTGTGTTTCATGTAAGGCGAACTAGCATTTGTATCCCAGTCCTAAATGGAGGTGAATCACATGCAGTTTCTGGTTCTATGAGCAATAGTTGTTTTCTGGTATGGAAAGTCACTATTGCGCTCCCATGGCCATACACAGTGCAAATAGCACTCGCGTCAGTTCCCAGCAAGTACAGTGTTTCGGACTGAAGAGGAGCTACTGTTCTTGTCAGTTTCCTAAGCAGAGTTGAACTAGTTATGGCCCGTGTGTAGGAAGCACAGTTCTTTTGTTCTGAGCAAGCTCACTGTTCTGGCCCTATAGGAAACACAGTAGAGTAGAAGAGTGCTCTTTTCTCTAAAGCAGAGTGTGTTTCTTGTAAGACGAGCTAGCGTTTGTTTCCCAGTCCTAAATGGAGTTGAATCACATGCAGTTTCTAGTCCTAAGAGCAAGAGTTGTTTTCTGGTAAGGAAAGTCAATATTGCGCTCCCCTTGCAATACACAGTGCAAATAGCTCTGGCGTCTGTTCCCAGCAAGTACAGTGTATCGGACTGAAGAGGAGCTACTGTTCTTGTCAGTTTCCTAAGCAGAGTTGAACTAGATATGGTCCGTGTGTGTAGGAAGCACAGTTCTTTTGTTCTGAGCAAGCTCACAGTTTGGACCCCATAGCAAACACAGTAGAGTAGAAGAGTGCTCTTTTCTCTAAAGCAAAGTGTGTTTCTTGTAAGGAGAGCTAGCGTTTGTTTCCCAGTCCTAAATGGAGTTGAATCACATGCAGTTTCTGGTGCTACGAGCAAGAGTTGTTTTCTGGTAAGGAAAGTCACTATTGTGCTCCCATTGCCATACACAGTGCAAATCGCACATCCGTCTGTTCCCAGCAAGTACAGTGTATTGGACTGAAGAGGAGCTACAGTTCTTGTCAGTTTCCTAAGCAGAATTGAACTAGATATGGCAGTGTGTGTAGGAAGCACAGTTCTTTTGTTCTGAGCAAGCTCACTTTTCGGACCCTATAGGAAACACAGTAGAGTAGAAGAGTGCTCTTTTCTCAAAAGCATAGTGTGTTTCTTGTAAGGCAAGCTAGCGTTTGTTTCCCAGTCCTAAATGGATTTGAATCACATGCAGTTTCTGGTCCTAGGAGCAAGAGTTTTTTTCTGGTAAAGAAAGACACTATTGCGCTCCCATTGCCATACACAGTGCAAATAGCACTCGCGTCTGTCACAGCAAGTACAGTGTATCGGACTGAAGAGGAGCTACTGTTCTTGTCAGTTTCCTAAGCAGAGTTGAACTAGATATGGCCCGTGTGTGTAGGAAGCACATTTCTTATGTTCTGAGCAAGCTCACTCTTCTAGCCCTATAGGAAACACAGTAGAGTAGAAGAGTGCTCTTTTCTCAAAAGCAGAGTGTGTTTCTTGTAAAGTGAGCTAGAGTTTGTTTCCCAGTCCTAAATGGAGTTGAATCACATGCAGTTTCTGGTCCTACGAGCAAGAGTTGTTTTATGGTAAGAAGAGTCACTATTGCGCTGCCATTGCCATACACAGGACAAATAGCAGTAGTGTCTGTTCCCAGCAAGTACAGTGTATTGAACTGAAGAGGATCTACTGTTCTTGTCAGGTTCCTAAGCATACTTGAACTAGATATGGCTGTGTGTAGGAAGCACATTTCTTTTGTTCTGAGCAAGCTCACTGTTCTGGCCCAATAGGAAACACAGTAGAGTAGAAGAGTGCTCTTTTCTCAAAAGCAGAGTGTGTTTCTTGTAATGTGAGCTAGCTTTTGTTTTCCAGTCCTAAATGGAGTTGAATCACATGCAGTTTCTGTTCCTACGAGCAAGAGTTGTTTTCTGGTAAGACAAGTCACTATTGGGCTCCAATTGCCATACACAGTGCAAATAGCACTTGCGTCTGTTCCCCGCAAATACAGTGTATTGGACTGAAGAGGATCTATTGTTCTTGTCAGTTTCCTAAGCAGAGTTGAACTAGAAATGGTCCGTGTGTGTAGGAAGCACAGTTTTTTTGTTCTGAGCAAGCTCACTGTTTGGACCCCATAGTAAACACAGTAGAGTAGAAGAGTGCTCTTTTCTCTAAAGCAGATTGTGTTTCTTATAAGGCGAGCTAGCATTTGCTTCCCAGTCCTAAATGGAGTGGAATCACATGCAGTTTCTGGTCCTACGAGCAAGAGTTGTTTTCTGGTAAGGAAAGTCACTATTGTGCTCCCATTGCCATACACAGTGCAAATAGCACTCGCGTCTGTTTCCAGCAAGTACAGTGTATCGGACTGAAGAGGAGCTACTGTTCTTGTCAGTTTCCTAAGCATACTTGAACTAGATATGGCCCGTGTGTAGGAAGCACAGTTCTTTTGTTCTGAGCAAGCTCACTGTTCTGGCCCCATAGGAAACACAGTAGAGTAGAAGAGTGCTCTTTTCTCAAAAGCAGAGTGTGTTTCTTGTAAGGGGAGCTAGCGTTTGTTTCCCAGTCCTAAATGGAGTTGAATTACATGCAGTTTCTAGTCCTACGATCAAGAGTTGTTTTATGGTAAGAAGAGTCACTATTGTGCTACCATTGCCATACACTGTGCAAATCGCACATGTGTCTGTTCCCAGCAAGTACAGTGTATTGGACTGAAGAGGAGCTACTGTTCTTGTCAGTTTCCTAAGCAGAATTGAACTAGATATGGCCGTGTGTGTAGGTAGCACAGTTCTTTTGTTCTGAGCAAGCTCACTGTTCAGACCCTATAGGAAACTCAGTAGAGTAGAAGAGTGCTCTTTTCTCAAAAGCATAGTGTGTTTCTTGTAAGGCGAGCTAGCATTTGTTTCCCAGTCCTAAATGGAGTTGAATCACATGCAGTTTCTGGTCCTACGAGCAAGAGTTGTTTTATGGTAAGAAGAGTCACTATTGCCCTGCCATTGCCATACACAGGACAAATAGCACTGGCGTCTGTTCCCAGGAAGTACAGTGTATTGGACTGAAGAGGATCTACTGTTCTTGTCAGGTTCCTAAGCAGAATTGAACTAGTTATGGCCGTGTGTGTAGGAAGCACAGTTCTTTTGTTCTGAGCAAGCTCACTGTTCAGACCCAATAGGAAACACAGTAGAGTAGAAGTGTGCTCTTTTCTCAAAAGCATAGTGTGTTTCTTGTAAGGCGAGCTAGCATTTGCTTCCCAGTCCTAAATGGAGTGGAATCACATGCAGTTTCTGGTCCTACGTGCAAGAGTTGTTTTCTGGTAAGGAAAGTCACTATTGCGCTCCCATTGCCATACACAGTGCAAATAGCACTCGCGTCTGTTCCCAGCTAGTACAGTGTACCGGACTGAAGAGGAGCTACTGTTCTTGTCAGTTTCCTAAGCAGAGTTGAACTAGATATGGCCCGTGTGTAGGAAGCACAGTTCCTTTGTTCTGAGCAAGCTCACTGTTCTGGCCCCATAAGAAACACAGTAGAGTAGAAGAGTGCTCTTTTCTCAAAAGCAGAGTTTGTTTCTTGTAAGGCGAGCTAGCGTTTGTTTCCCAGTCCTAAATGGAGTTGAGTCACATGCAGTTTTTGTTTTACGAGCAAGAGTTGTTTTCTGGTAAGGAAAGTCACTATTGCGCTCCCATGGCCATACACAGTGCAAATAGCACTCGCGTCAGTTCCCAGCAAGTACAGTGTTTCGGACTGAAGAGGAGCTACTGTTCTTGTCAGTTTCCTAAGCAGAGTTGAACTAGTTATGGCCCGTGTGTAGGAAGCACAGTTCTTCTGTTCTGAGCAAGCTCACTGTTCTGGCCCTATAGGAAACACAGTAGAGTAGAAGAGTGCTCTTTTCTCTAAAGCAGAGTGTGTTTCTTGTAAGACGAGCTAGCGTTTGTTTCCCAGTCCTAAATGGAGTTGAATCACATGCAGTTTCTAGTCCTAAGAGCAAGAGTTGTTTTCTGGTAAGGAAAGTCAATATTGCGCTCCCCTTGCAATACACAGTGCAAATAGCTCTGGCGTCTGTTCCCAGCAAGTACAGTGTATCGGACTGAAGAGGAGCTACTGTTCTTGTCAGTTTCCTAATCAGAGTTGAACTAGATATGGTCCGTGTGTGTAGGAAGCACAGTTCTTTTGTTCTGAGCAAGCTCACAGTTTGGACCCCATAGCAAACACAGTAGAGTAGAAGAGTGCTCTTTTCTCTAAAGCAAAGTGTGTTTCTTGTAAGGAGAGCTAGCGTTTGTTTCCCAGTCCTAAATGGAGTTGAATCACATGCAGTTTCTGGTGCTACGAGCAAGAGTTGTTTTCTGGTAAGGAAAGTCACTATTGTGCTCCCATTGCCATACACAGTGCAAATCGCACATCCGTCTGTTCCCAGCAAGTACAGTGTATTGGACTGAAGAGGAGCTACTGTTCTTGTCAGTTTCCTAAGCTGAATTGAACTAGATATGGCCGTGTGTGTAGGAAGCACAGTTCTTTTGTTCTGAGCAAGCTCACTTTTCGGACCCTATAGGAAACACAGTAGAGTAGAAGAGTGCTCTTTTCTCAAAAGCATAGTGTGTTTCTTGTAAGGCAAGCTAGCGTTTGTTTCCCAGTCCTAAATGGATTTGAATCACATGCAGTTTCTGGTCCTAGGAGCAAGAGTTTTTTTCTGGTAAAGAAAGACACTATTGCGCTCCCATTGCCATACACAGTGCAAATAGCACTCGCGTCTGTTCACAGCAAGTACAGTGTATCGGACTGAAGAGGAGCTACTATTCTTGTCAGTTTCCTAAGCAGAGTTGAACTAGATATGGCCCGTGTGTGTAGGAAGCACATTTCTTATGTTCTGAGCAAGCTCACTCTTCTAGCCCTATAGGAAACACAGTAGAGTAGAAGAGTGCTCTTTTCTCAAAAGCAGAGTGTGTTTCTTGTAAAGTGAGCTAGAGTTTGTTTCCCAGTCCTAAATGGAGTTGAATCACATGCAGTTTCTGGTCCTACGAGCAAGAGTTGTTTTATGGTAAGAAGAGTCACTATTACGCTGCCATTGCCATACACAGGACAAATAGCAGTGGTGTCTGTTCCCAGCAAGTACAGTGTATTGGACTGAAGAGGATCTACTGTTCTTGTCAGGTTCCTAAGCATACTTGAACTAGATATGGCTGTGTGTGTAGGAAGCACATTTCTTTTTTCTGAGCAAGCTCACTGTTCTGGCCCAATAGGAAACACAGTAGAGTAGAAGAGTGCTCTTTTCTCAAAAGCAGAGTGTGTTTCTTGTAATGTGAGCTGGCTTTTGTTTTCCAGTCCTAAATGGAGTTGAATCACATGCAGTTTCTGGTCCTACGAGCAAGAGTTGTTTTCTGGTAAGACAAGTCACTATTGGGCTCCAATTGCCATACACAGTGCAAATAGCACTTGCGTCTGTTCCCCGCAAGTACAGTGTATTGGACTGAAGAGGATCTATTGTTCTTGTCAGTTTCCTAAGCAGAGTTGAACTAGAAATGGTCCGTGTGTGTAGGAAGCACAGTTTTTTTGTTCTGAGCAAGCTCACTGTTTGGACCCCATAGTAAACACAGTAGAGTAGAAGAGTGCTCTTTTCTCTAAAGCAGATTGTGTTTCTCATAAGGCGAGCTAGCATTTGCTTCCCAGTCCTAAATGGAGTGGAATCACATGCAGTTTCTGGTCCTACGAGCAAGAGTTGTTTTCTGGTAAGGAAAGTCACTATTGTGCTCCCATTGCCATACACAGTGCAAACAGCACTCGCGTCTGTTCCCAGCAAGTACAGTGTACCGGACTGAAGAGGAGCTACTGTTCTTGTCAGTTTCCTAAGCAGAGTTGAACTAGATATGGCCCGTGTGTAGGAAGCACAGTTCTTTTGTTCTGAGCAAGCTCACTGTTCTGGCCCCATAGGAAACACAGTAGAGTAGAAGAGTGCTCTTTTCTCTAAAGCAGAGTGTGTTTCTTGTAAGGGGAGATAGCGTTTGTTTCCCAGTCCTAAATGGAGTTGAATCACATGCAGTTTCTAGTCCTACGAGCAAGAGTTGTTTTATGGTAAGAAGAGTCACTATTGTGCTACCATTGCCATATACAGGACAAATAGCACAGGCGTCTGTTCCCAGCAAGTACAGTGTATTGGACTGAAGAGGATCTACTGTTCTTATCAGGTTCCTAAGCAGAATTGAACTAGATATGACCGTGTGTGTCGGAAGCACAGTTCTTCTGTTCTGAGCAAGCTCACTCTTCGGACACCATAGGAAACACAGTAGAGTAGAAGAGTGCTCTTTTCTCAAAAGCAGAGTGTGTTTCTTGTTAGGCGAGCTAGCGTTTGTTTCCCAGTCCTAAATGGAGTTGAATCACATGCAGTTTCTGGTCCTAAGAGCAAGAGTTGTTTCCTGGTAAGGAAATTCACTATTGTGCTCCCCTTGCCATACACAGTGCAAATAGCTCCCGCGTCTGTTCCCAGCAAGTACAGTGTATCGGACTGAAGAGGAGCTACTGTTCTTGTCAGTTTCCTAAGCAGAGTTGAACATGATATGGCCCGTGTGTGTAGGAAGCACAGTTCTTATGTTCTGAGCAAGCTCACTGTTCTGGCCATATAGGAAACACAGTAGAGTAGAAGAGTGCTCTTTCCACAAAAGCAGAGTGTGTTTCTTGTAAGGTGAGCTAGCTTTTGTTTCCCAGTTCTAAATGGAGTTGAATCACATGCAGTTTCTGGTCCTACGAGCAAGAGTTGTTTTATAGTAAGAAGAGTCACTATTGCGCTGCCATTGCCATACACAGGACAAATAGCACTGGCGTCTGTTCCCAGCAAGTACAGTGTATTGGACTGAAGAGGATCTACTGTTCTTGTCAGGTTCCTAAGCAGAATTGAACTAGATATGGCCGTGTGTTTAGGAAGCACAGTTCTTTTGTTCTGAGCAAGCTCACTGTTCGGACACCATAGGAAACACAGTAGAGTAGAAGAGTGCTCTTTTCTCCAAAGCAGAGTGTGTTTCTTGTAAGGCGAGCTTGCGTTTGTTTCCCAGTCCTAAATGGAGTTGAATCACATGCAGTTTCTGGTCCTAAGAGCAAGAGTTTTTTTCTGGTAAGGAAATTCACTATTGTGCTCCCCTTGCCATACACAGTGCAAATAGCTCCCGCGTCTGTTCCCAGCAAGTACAGTGTATCGGACTGAAGAGGAGCTACTGTTCTTGTCAGTTTCCTAAGCAGAGTTGAACATGATATGGCCCGTGTGTGTAGGAAGCACAGTTCTTATGTTCTGAGCAAGCTCACTGTTCTGGCCCTATAGGAAACACAGTAGAGTAGAAGCGTGCTCTTTTCTCAAAAGCAGAGTGTGTTTTTGTAAGGCAAGCTAGCGTTTTTTTCCTAGTCCTAAATGGAGTTGAATCCCATGCAGTTTCTGGTCCTACGAACAAGAGTTGTTTTCTGGTAAGGAATGTCTCTATTGCGCTCCCATTGCCCTACACAAGGCAAATAGCACTTGCTCCTTTTCATAGCATGTACGGTGTATCGGACTGAAGAGTAGCTACTGTTCTTGTCAGTTTCCTAAGAAGAGTTGAACTAGATATGGCCCGTGTGTAGGAAGCACAGTTCTTTTGTTCTGAGCAAGCTCACTGTTCTGGCCCTATAGGAAACACAGTTGAGTAGAAGAGTGCTCTTTCCACAAAAGCAGAGTGTGTTTCTTGTAAGGTGAGCTAGCTTTTGTTTCCCAGGCCTAAATGGAGTTGAATCACATGCAGTTTCTGGTCCTACGAGCAAGAGTTGTTTTATAGTAAGAAGAATCACTATTGCGCTGCCATTGCCATACATAGGACAAATAGCACTGGCGTCTGTTCCCAGCAAGTACAGTGTATTGGACTGAAGAGGATCTACTGTTCTTGTCAGGTTCCTAAGCAGAATTGAACTAGATATGGTCGTGTATGTAGGAAGCACAATTCTTTTGTTCTGAGCAGGCTCACTGTTCGGACCCCATAGGAAACACAGTAGAGTAGAAGATTGCTATTTTCTCAAAAGCAGAGTGTGTTCCTTGTAAGGCGAGCTAGCGTTTGTTTCCCGTTCCTAAATGGAGTTGAGTCACATGCAGTTTCTGGTCCTACGAGCAAGAGTTGTTTTCTGGTAAGGAAAGTCACTATTGCGCTCCCATTGCCATACACAGTGCAAATAGCTCTCGCGTCTGTTCCCAGCAAGTACAGTGTATCGGAATGAAGAGGAGCTACTGTTCTTGTCAGTTTCCTAAGCAGAGTTGAACGAGATATGGCCCGTGTGTAGGAAGCACAGTTCTTTTGTTCTGAGCAAGCTCACTGTTCTGGCCCTATAGGAAACACAGTAGAGTAGAAGAGTGCTCTTTTCTCTAAAGCAGAGTGTGTTTCTTGTAAGGCGAGCTAGCATTTGTTTCCCAGTCCTAAATGGAGTTGAATCCCATGCAGTTTCTGGTCCTAAGAGCAAGAGTTGTTTTCTGGTAAGGAAAGTCACTATTGTGCTCCCCTTGCCATACACAGTGCAAAAAGCTCTCGTGTCTGTTCCCAGCAAGTACAGAGTATCTGACTGAAGAGGAGCTACTGTTCTTGTCAGTTTCCTAAGCAGAGTTGAACATGATATGGCCCGTGTGTGTAGGAAGCACAGTTCTTATGTTCTGAGCAAGCTCACTGTTCTGGCCCTATAGGAAAAACAGTAGAGTAGAAGCGTGCTCTTTTCTCAAAAGCAGAGTGTGTTTTTGTAAGGCGAGCTAGAGTTTGTTTCCTAGTTAAATGGAGTTGAATCACATGCAGTTTCTGGTCCTACGAACAAGAGTTGTTTTCTGGTAAGGAAAGTCACTATTGCGCTCCCATTGCCCTACACAAGGCAAATAGCACTCGCGTCTTTTCCCAGCAAGTACAGTGTATTGGACTGAATAGGAGCTACTGTTCTTGTCAGTTTCCTAAGCAGAGTTGAACTAGATATGGTCCGTGTGTGTAGGAAGCACAGTTCTTTTGTTCTGAGCAAGGTCACAGTTTGGACCCCATAGCAAACACAGTAGAGTAGAAGAGTGCTCTTTTCTCTAAAGCAAAGTGTGTTTCTTGTAAGGAGAGCTAGCGTTTGTTTCCCAGTCCTAAATGGAGTTGAATCACATGCAGTTTCTGGTGCTAAGAGCAAGAGTTGTTTTCTGGTAAGGAAAGTCACTATTGTGCTCCCATTGCCATACACAGTGCAAATCGCACATCCGTCTGTTCCCAGCAAGTACAGTGTATTGGACTGAAGAGGAGCTACTGTTCTTGTCAGTTTCCTAAGCAGAATTGAACTAGATATGGCCGTGTGTGTAGGAAGCACAGTTCTTTTGTTCTGAGCAAGCTCACTGTTCGGACCCTATAGGAAACACAGTAGAGTAGAAGAGTGCTCTTTTCTCAAAAGCATAGTGTGTTTCTTGTAAGGCGAGCTAGCGTTTGTTTCCCAGTCCTAAATGGAGTTGAATCACATGCAGTTTCTGGTCCTAGGAGCAAGAGTTTTTTTCTGGTAAGGAAAGACACTATTGCGCTCCCATTGCCATACACAGTGCAAATAGCACTCGCGTCTGTTCACAGCAAGTACAGTGTATCGGACTGAAGAGGAGCTACTGTTCTTGTCAGTTTCCTAAGCAGAGTTGAACATGATATGGCCCGTTTGTGTAGGAAGCACAGTTCTTGTGTTCTGAGCAAGCTCACTGTTCTGGCCCTATAGGAAAAACAGTAGAGTAGAAGCGTGCTCTTTTCTCAAAAGCAGAGTGTGTTTTTGTAAGGCGAGCTAGCGTTTGTTTCCTAGTTAAATGGAGTTGAATCACATGCAGTTTCTGGTCCTACGAGCAACAGTTGTTTTCTGGTAATGAAAGTCACTACTGTGCTCCCATTGCCATACACTGTGCAAATCGCACATGCGTCTGTTCCCAGCAAGTACAGTGTATTGGACTGAAGAGGAGCTACTGTTCTTGTCAGTTTCCTAAGCAGAATTGAACTAGATATGGCCGTGTGTGTAGGTAGCACAGTTCTTTTGTTCTGAGCAAGCTCACTGTTCAGACACTATAGGAAACTCAGTAGAGTAGAAGAGAGCTCTTTTCTCAAAAGCATAGTGTGTTTCTTGTAAGGCGAGCTAGCGTTTGTTTCCCAGTCCTAAATGGAGTTGAATCACATGCAGTTTCTGGTCCTACGAGCAAGAGTTGTTTTATGGTAAGAAGAGTCACTATTGCCCTGCCATTGCCATACACAGGACAAATAGCACTGGCGTCTGTTCCCAGGAAGTACAGTGTATTGGACTAAAGAGGATCTACTGTTCTTGTCAGGTTCCTAAGCAGAATTGAACTAGTTATGGCCGTGTGTGTAGGAAGCACAGTTCTTTTGTTCTGAGCAAGCTCACTGTTCAGACCCAATAGGAAACACAGTAGAGTAGAAGAGTGCTCTTTTCTCAAAAGCATAGTGTATTTCTTGTAAGGCGAGCTAGCGTTTGTTTCCCAGTCCTAAATGGAGTTGAGTCACATGCAGTTTTTGTTTTACGAGCAAGAGTTGTTTTCTGGTAAGACAAGTCACTATTGTGCTCCAATTGCCATACACAGTGCAAATAGCTCCCGCGTCTGTTCCCCGAAAGTACAGTGTCTTGGACTGAAGAGGAGCTATTGTTCTTCTCAGTTTCCTAAGCAGAGTTGAACTAGATATGGCCCGTGTGTGTAGGAAGCACAGTTCTTTTTCTGAGCAAGCTCACTGTTATGGCCGTATAGGAAACACAGTAGAGTAGAAGAGTGCTCTTTTCTCTAAAGCAGAGTGTGTTTCTTGTAAGGCGAACTAGCGTTTGTTTCCCAGTCCTAAATGGAGTTGAATCACATGCAGTTTCTAGTCCTACGAGCAAGAGTTGTTTTATGGTAAGAAGAGTCACTATTGCGCTACCATTGCCATACACAGGACAAATAGCACTGGCGTCTGTTCCCAGCAAGTACAGTGTATTGGACTGAAGAGGATCTACTGTTCTTGTCAGGTTCCTAATCAGAATTGAACTAGATATGGCCGTGTGTAGGAAGCACAGTTCTTTTGTTCTGAGCAAGCTCACTGTTCAGACCCAATAGGAAACACAGTAGAGTAGAAGAGTGCTCTTTTCTCAAAAGCATAGTGTATTTCTTGTAAGGCGAGCTAGCATTTGCTTCCCAGTCCTAAATGGAGTGGAATCACATGCAGTTTCTGGTCCTACGAGCAAGAGTTGTTTTCTGGTAAGGAAAGTCACTATTGCGCTCCCATTGCCATACACAGTGCAAATAGCACTCGCGTCTGTTCCCAGCAAGTACAGTGTACCGGACTGAAGAGGAGCTACTGTTCTTATCAGTTTCCTAAGCAGAGTTGAACTAGATATGGCCCATGTGTAGGAAGCACAGTTCCTTTGTTCTGAGCAAGCTCACTGTTCTGGCCCCATAAGAAACACAGTAGAGTAGAAGAGTGCTCTTTTCTCAAAAGCAGAGTTTGTTTCTTGTAAGGCGAGCTAGCGTTTGTTTCCCAGTCCTAAATGGAGTTGAGTCACATGCAGTTTTTGTTTTACGAGCAAGAGTTGTTTTCTGGTAAGACAAGTCACTATTGTGCTCCAATTGCCATACACAGTGCAAATAGCTCCCGCGTCTGTTCCCCGAAAGTACAGTGTCTTGGACTGAAGAGGAGCTATTGTTCTTCTCAGTTTCCTAAGCAGAGTTGAACTAGATATGGCCCGTGTGTGTAGGAAGCACAGTTCTTTTTCTGACCAAGCTCACTGTTATGGCCGTATAGGAAACAAAGTAGAGTAGAAGAGTGCTCTTTTCTCTAAAGCAGAGTGTGTTTCTTGTAAGGCGAACTAGCGTTTGTTTCCCAGTCCTAAATGGAGTTGAATCACATGCAGTTTCTAGTCCTACGAGCAAGAGTTGTTTTATGGTAAGAAGAGTCACTATTGCGCTACCATTGCCATATACAGGACAAATAGCACTGGCGTCTGTTCCCAGCAAGTACAGTGTATTGGACTGAAGAGGATCTACTGTTCTTGTCAGGTTCCTTATCAGAATTGAACTAGATATGGCCGTGTGTGTAGGAAGCACAGTTCTTTTGTTCTGAGCAAGCTCACTGTTCAGACACCATAGGAAACACAGTAGAGTACAAGAGTGCTCTTTTCTCAAAAGCAGAGTGTGTTTCTTGTAAGGCGAGCTAGCGTTTGTTTCCCAGTACTAAATGGAGTTGAATCACATGCAGTTTCTGGTCCTAAGATCAAGAGTTGTTTTCTGGTAAGGAAATTCACTATTGTGCTCCCCTTGCCATACACAGTGCAAATAGCTCCCGCGTCTGTTCCCAGCAAGTACTGTGTATTGGACGGAAGAGGAGCTACTGTTCTTGTCAGTTTCCTAAGCAGAGTTGAACTAGATATGGCCCGTGTGTGTAGGAAGCACAGTTCTTTTGTTCTGAGCAAGCTCACTCTTCGGACCCCATAGGAAACACAGTAGAGTAGAAGAGTGCTCTTTTCTCTAAAGCAGAGTGTGTTTCTTGTAAGGTGAGCTAGCTTTTGTTTCCCAGTCCTAAATGGAGTTGAATCACATGCAGTTTCTGGTCCTACGAGCAAGAGCTGTTTTCTGGTAAGAAGAGTCACTATTGTGCTGCCATTGCCATACACACGACAAATAGCACTCGCGTCTGTTCCCAGCAATTACAGTGTAATAGACTGAAGAGGATCTACTGATCTTGTAAGGTTCCTAAGCAGAATTGAACTAGATATGGCCGTGTGTGTAGGAAACACAGTTCTTTTGTTCTGAGCAAGCTCACTTTTCGGAACACATAGGAAACACAATAGAGTAAAAGAGTGCTCTTTTCTCAAAAGCAGAGTGTGTTTTTGTAAGGCGAGCTAGCGTTTGTTTCCTAGTCCTAAATGGAGTTGAATCACACGCAGTTTCTGGTCCTATGAACAAGAGTTGTTTTCTGGTAAGGAAAGTCACTATTGCGCTCCCATTGCCCTTTACAAGGCAAATAGCACTCGCGTCTTTTCCCAGCAAGTACAGTGTATTGGACTGAATAGGAGCTACTGTTCTTGTCAGTTTACTAAGCAGAATTGAACTAAATATGGTCCGTGAGTGTAGGAAGCACAGTTCTTTTGTTCTGAGCAAGCTCACTGTTTGGACCCCATAGGAAACACAGTAGAGTAGAAGAGTGCTCTTTTCTCAAAAGCAGAATGTGTTTATTGTAAGGCGAGCCAGCGTTTGTTTCCCAGTCCTAAATGGAGTGGAATCACATGCAGTTTCTGGTCCTACGAGCAGGAGTTGTTTTCTGGTAAGGAAAGTCACTATTGCGCTCCCATTGCCATACACAGTGCAAATAGCCCTCCCGTCTGTTCCCAGCAAGTACAGTGTATTGGACTGAAAAGGAGCTACTGTTCTTCTCAGTTTCCTAAGCAGAGTTGAACTAGATATGGCCCGTGTGTGTAGGAAGTACAGTTCTTTTTTTCTGAGCAAGCTCACTGTTCTGGCCCTATAGGAAACACAGAAGAGTAGAAGAGTGCTCTTTTCTCAAAAGCAGAGTGTGTTTCTTGTAAAGCGAGCTAGAGTTTGTTTCCCAGTCCTAAATGGAGTTGAATCACATGCAGTTTCTGGTCCAACGTGCAAGATTTGTTTTCTGGTAAGAAGAGTCACTATTGCGCTGCCATTGCCATACACAGGACAAATAGCACTGGCGTCTGTTCCAGCAAGTACAGTGTATTGAACTGAAGAGGATCTGTGTTCTTGTCATGTTCCCAAGCAGACTTGAACTAAATATGGCCATGTGTAGGAAGCACAGTTTTTTTGTTCTGAGCAAGCTCACTTTTCGGAACTCATAGGAAACACAGTAGAGTAGAAGAGTGCTCTTTTCTCAAAAGCAGAGTGTGTTTTTGTAAGGCGAGCTAGCGTTTGTTTCCTAGTCCTAAATGGAGTTGAATCACATGCAGTTACTGGTCCTATGAACAAGAGTTGTTTAATTGTAAGGAAAGTCACTGTTGCGCTCCCATTGCCCTTTACAAGGCAAATAGCACTCGCGTCTTTTCCCAGCAAGTACAGTGTATTGGACTGAATAGGAGCTACTGTTCTTGTCAGTTTACTAAGCAGAATTGAACTAGATATGGTCCGTGCGTGTAGGAAACACAGTTCTTTTGTTCTGAGCAAGCTCACTGTTTGGACCCCATAGGAAACACAGTAGAGTAGAAGAGTGCTCTTTTCTCAAAATCAGAGTGTGTTTCTTGGAAGTCGAGCTAGCATTTCTTTCCAGTCCTAAATGGAGTTGAGTCACATGCAGTTTTTTGTCCTACGAGCAAGAGTTGTTTTCTGGTAAGACAAGTCACTATTGTGCTCCAATTGCCATACACAGTGCAAATAGCACTCGCGTCTGTTCCCCGAAAGTACAGTGTATTGGACGGAAGAGGAGCTACTGTTCTTGTCAGTTTCCTAAGCAGAGTTGAACTAGATATGGCCCATGTGTAGGAAGCACAGTTCTTTTGTTCTGAGCAAGCTCACTATTCTGGCCCTATAGGAAACACAGTAGAGTAGAAGAGTGCTCTTTTCTCAAAAGCAGAGTGTGTTTCATGTAAGGCGAGCTAGCATTTGTTTCCCAGTCCTAAATGGAGTTGAATCACATGAAGTTTCTGGTCTTACGAACAAGAGTTGTTTTCTGGTAACAAAGTCACTATTGCGCTCCCATTGCCATACACAGTGCAAATAGCACTCGCGTCTGTTCCCAGCAAGTACAGTGTATCGGACTGAAGAGGAGCTACTGTTCTTGTCAGTTTCCTAAGAAGAGTTGAACTAGATATGGCCCATGTGTAGGAAGCACAGTTCTTTTGTTCTGAGCAAGCTCACTATTCTGGCCCTATAAGAAACACAGTAGAGTAGAAGAGTGCTCTTTTCTCTAAAGCAGAGTGTGTTTCTTGTAAGGTGAGCTAGCTTTTGTTTCCCAGTCCTAAATGGTGTTGAATCACATGCAGTTTCTAATCCTACGAGCAAGAGTTGTTTTCTGGTATGAAGAGTCACTATTGCGCTGCCATTGCCGTACACAGGACAAACAGCACTGGTGTCTGTTCCCAGCAATTACAGTGTACTGTACTGAAGAGGATCTACTGTTCTTGTCAGGTTCCTAAGCAGAATTGAACTAGATATGGCCGTGTGTAGGAAGCACAGTTCTTTTGTTCTGAGCAAGCTCACTGTTCTGGCCCTATAGGAAACACAGTAGAGTAGAAGAGTGCTCTTTTCTCAAAAGCAGAGTGTGTTTCTTGTAAGACGAGCTAGCGTTTGTTTCCCAGTCCTAAATGGAGTTGAGTCACACGCAGTTTTTTGTCCTACGAGCAAGAGTTGTTTTCTGGTAAGACGAGTCACTATTGTGCTCCAATTGCCATACACAGTGCAAATAGCTCTCGCGTCTGTTCCCCGCAAGTACAGTGTATTGGACGGAAGAGGAGCTACTGTTCTTCTCAGTTTCCTAAGCAGAGTTGAACTAGATATGGCACGTGTTTGTAGGAAGCACAGATCTTTTGTTCTGAGCAAGCTCACTCTTCGGTCCCCATAGGAAACACAGTAGAGTAGAAGAGTGCTCTTTTCTCTAAAGCAGAGTGTGTTTCTTGTAAGGTGAGCTAGCTTTTGTTTCCCAGTCCTAAATGGAGTTGAATCACATGCAGTTTCTGGTCCTACGAGCAAGAGTTGTTTTCTGGTAAGAAGAGTCACTATTGCGCTGCCATTGCCATACACAGGACAAACAGCACTGGCGTCTGTTCCCAGCAATTACAGTGTATTGGACTGAAGAGGATCTACTGTTCTTGTCAGGTTCCTAAGCAGAGTTGAACTAGATATGGCCCGTGTGTGTAGAAAGCACAGTTCTTTGGTTCTGAGCAAGCACACTGTTCGGAACCCATAGGAAACACAGTAGAGTAGAAGAGTGCTCTTTTCTCAAAAGCAGAGTGTGTTTCTTGAAAGGCGAGTTAGCATTTGTTTCCCAGTACTAAATGGAGTTGAATCACATGCAGTTTCTGGTCCTACGAGCAAGAGTTGTTTTCTGGTAAGGGAAGTCACTATTGCGCTCCCATTGCCATAAACAGTGCAAATAGCACTCGCGTCTGTTCCCAGGAAGTACAGTGTATCGAACTGAAGAGGAGCTACTGTTCTTGTCAGTTTCCTAAGCAGAGTTGAACTAGTTATGGCCCGTGTGTAGGAAGCACAGTTCTTTTGTTCTGAGAAAGCTCACTCTTCTGGCCCTATAGGAAACACAATAGAGTAGAAGAGTGCTCTTTTCCCTAAAGCAGAGTGTGTTTCTTGTAAGGCGAGCTAGCGTTTGTTTCCCAGTCCTAAATGGAGTTGAATCACATGCAGTTTCTAGTCCTACGAGCAAGAGTTGTTTTATGGTAAGAAGAGTCACTATTGCACTGCCGTTGCCATACATAGGACAAATAGCACTGGCGTCTGTTCCCAGCAAGTACAGTGTATTGTACAGAAGAGGATCTACTGTTCTTGTCAGGTTCCTAAGCAGAATTCAACTAGATATTGCCGTGTGTGTAGGAAGCACAGTTCTAATGTTCTGAGCAAGTTCAATCTTCTGGCTCTATAGGAAACACAATAGAGTAGAAGAGTGCTCTTTTCTCAAAAGCAGAGTGTGTTTCTTTGAAGTCGAGCTAGCGTTTGTTTTCTAGTCCTAAATGGAGTTGAGTCACATGCAATTTTTTGTCCTACGAGCAAGAGTTGTTTTCTGGTAAGACAAGTCACTATTGTGCTCCAATTGCCATACACAGTGCAAATAGCACTCGCGTCTGTTCCCTGCAAGTACAGTGTATTGGAAGGAAGAGGAGCTATTGTTCTTGTTTGTTTCCTAAGCAGAGTTGAACTAGATATGGCCCATGTGTGTAGGAAGCACAGTTCTTTTGTTCTGAGCAAGCTCACTGTTCGGACCCCTTAGGAAACACAGTAGAGTAGAAGAGTGCTCTTTTCTCAAAAGCACAGTGTATTTCATGTAAGGCAAGCGAGCATTTGTTTCCCAGTAATAAATGGAGTTGAATCACATGCAGTTTCTGGTCTTATGAGCACGAGTTGTTTTCTGGTAAGGAAAGTCACTATTGCGCTCCCATTGCCATACACAGTGCAAATAGCACTCGCGTCTGTTCCCAGCAAGTACAGTGTATCGGACTGAAGAGGTGCTACTGTTCTTGTCAGTTTCCTAAGCAGAGTTGAACTAGATATGGCCCGTGTGTAGGAAGCACAGTTCTTTTGTTCTGAGCAAGCTTACTGTTCTGGCCCTATAGGAAACACAGTAGAGTAGAAGAGTGCTCTTTTCTCTAAAGCAGAGTGTGTTTCTTGTAAGGCGAGCTAGCATTTGTTTCCCAGTCCTAAATGGAGTTGAATCACATGCAGTTTCTAGTCCTACGAGCAAGAGTTGTTTTATGGTAAGAAGAGTCACTATTGCACTGCCGTTGCCATACATAGGACAAATAGCACTGGCGTCTGTTCCCAGCAAGTACAGTGTATTGTACAGAAGAGGATCTACTGTTCTTGTCAGGTTCCTAAGCAGAATTCAACTAGATATTGCCGTGTGTGTAGGAAGCACAGTTCTAATGTTCTGAGCAAGTTCAATCTTCTGGCTCTATAGGAAACACAATAGAGTAGAAGAGTGCTCTTTTCTCAAAAGCAGAGTGTGTTTCTTTGAAGTCGAGCTAGCGTTTGTTTCCTAGTCCTAAATGGAGTTGAGTCACATGCAATTTTTTGTCCTACGAGCAAGAGTTGTTTTCTGGTAAGACAAGTCACTATTGTGCTCCAATTGCCATACACAGTGCAAATAGCACTCGCGTCTGTTCCCTGCAAGTACAGTGTATTGGAAGGAAGAGGAGCTATTGTTCTTGTTTGTTTCCTAAGCAGAGTTGAACTAGATATGGCCCATGTGTGTAGGAAGCACAGTTCTTTTGTTCTGAGCAAGCTCACTGTTCGGACCCCTTAGGAAACACAGTAGAGTAGAAGAGTGCTCTTTTCTCAAAAGCACAGTGTGTTTCATGTAAGGCAAGCGAGCATTTGTTTCCCAGTAATAAATGGAGTTGAATCACATGCAGTTTCTGGTCTTACGAGCACGAGTTGTTTTCTGGTAAGGAAAGTCACTATTGCGCTCCCATTGCCATACACAGTGCAAATAGCACTCGCGTCTGTTCCCAGCAAGTACAGTGTATCGGACTGAAGAGGTGCTACTGTTCTTGTCAGTTTCCTAAGCAGAGTTGAACTAGATATGGCCCGTGTGTAGGAAGCACAGTTCTTTTGTTCTGAGCAAGCTTACTGTTCTGGCCCTATAGGAAACACAGTAGAGTAGAAGAGTGCTCTTTTCTCTAAAGCAGAGTGTGTTTCTTGTAAGGTGAGCCAGCTTTTGTTTCCCAGTCTTAAATGGAGTTGAATCACATGCAGTTTCTGGTCCTACAAGCAAGAGTTGTTTTCTGGTAAGAAGAGTCACTATTGCGCTGCCATTGCAATACACAGGACAAATAGCACTGGCGTTTGTTCCCAGCAAGTACAGTGTATTGGACTATAGAGGATCTACTGTTCTTGTCAGGTTCCTAAGCAGAATTGAACTAGATATGGCCGTGTGTGTAGGAAGCACAGTTCTTTTGTTCTGAGCAAGCTCACTGTTCGGACCACATAGGAAACACAGTAGAGCAGAAGAATGCTCTTTTCTCAAAACCAGAGTGTGTTTCTTGTAAGTCGAGCTAGCGTTTGTTTCCCAGTCCTAAATGGAGTTGAGTCACATGCAGTTTTCTGTCCTACGAGCAAGAGTTGTTTTCTGGTAAGACGAGTCACTATTGTGCTCCAATGCCATACACAGTGCAAATAGCACTCGCGTCTGTTCCCCGCAAGTACAGTGTATCGGACTGAAGAGGAGCTACTGTTCTTGTTTGTTTCTTAAGCAGAGTTGAACTAGATATGGCCCGTGTGTGTAGAAAGCACAGTTCTTTTGTTCTGAGCAAGCTCACTGTTCGGACCCCATAGGAAACACAGTAGAGTAGAAGAGTGCTCTTTTCTCAAAAGCAGAGTGTGTTTCTTGTAAGGCGAGCTAGCGTTTGTTTCCCAGTCCTAAATGGAGTTGAATCACATGCAGTTTCTGGTCCTACGAGCAAGAGTTGTTTTCTGGTAAGGAAAGTCACTATTGCGCTCCCATGACATACACAGTGCAAATAGCACTCGCGTCTGTTCCCAGCAAGTACAGTGTAACGGACTGAAGAGGAGCTACTGTTCTTGTTAGTTTTCTAAGCAGAGTTTAACTAGTTATGGCCCGTGTGTAGGAAGCACAGTTCTTTTGTTCTGAGAAAGCTCACTGTTCTGGCCCTATAGGAAACACAATAGAGTAGAAGAGTGCTCTTTTCCCTAAAGCAGAGTGTGTTTCTTGTAAGGCGAGCTAGCGTTTGTTTCCCAGTCCTAAATGGAGATGAATCACATGCAGTTTCTAGTCCTACGAGCAAGAGTTGTTTTCTGGTAAGAAGAGTCACTATTGCGCTGCCATTGCAATACACAGGACAAATAGCACTGGCGTTTGTTCCCAGCAAGTACAGTGTATTGGACTATAGAGGATCTACTGTTCTTGTCAGGTTCCTAAGCAGAATTGAACTAGATATGGCCGTGTGTGTAGGAAGCACAGTTCTTTTGTTCTGAGCAAGCTCACTGTTCGGACCACATAGGAAACACAGTAGAGCAGAAGAATGCTCTTTTCTCAAAACCAGAGTGTGTTTCTTGTAAGTCGAGCTAGCGTTTGTTTCCCAGTCCTAAATGGAGTTGAGTCACATGCAGTTTTCTGTCCTACGAGCAAGAGTTGTTTTCTGGTAAGACGAGTCACTATTGTGCTCCAATGCCAAACACAGTGCAAATAGCACTCGCGTCTGTTCCCCGCAAGAACAGTGTATCGGACTGAAGAGGAGCTACTGTTCTTGTTTGTTTCTTAAGCAGAGTTGAACTAGATATGGCCCGTGTGTGTAGAAAGCACAGTTCTTTTTTTCTGAGCAAGCTCACTGTTCGGACCCCATAGGAAACACAGTAGAGTAGAAGAGTGCTCTTTTCTCAAAAGCAGAGTGTGTTTCTTGTAAGGCGAGCTAGCGTTTGTTTCCCAGTCCTAAATGGAGTTGAATCACATGCAGTTTCTGGTCCTACGAGCAAGAGTTGTTTTCTGGTAAGGAAAGTCACTATTGCGCTCCCATGACATACACAGTGCAAATAGCACTCGCGTCTGTTCCCAGCAAGTACAGTGTAACGGACTGAAGAGGAGCTACTGTTCTTGTTAGTTTTCTAAGCAGAGTTTAACTAGTTATGGCCCGTGTGTAGGAAGCACAGTTCTTTTGTTCTGAGAAAGCTCACTGTTCTGGCCCTATAGGAAACACAATAGAGTAGAAGAGTGCTCTTTTCCCTAAAGCAGAGTGTGTTTCTTGTAAGGCGAGCTAGCGTTTGTTTCCCAGTCCTAAATGGAGATGAATCACATGCAGTTTCTAGTCCTACGAGCAAGAGTTTTTTTATGGTAAGAAGAGTCACTATTGCACTGCCATTGCCATACACAGGACAAATAGCACTGGTGTCTGTTCCCAGCAAGTACAGTGTATTGTACAGAAGAGGGTCTACTGTTCTTGTCAGGTTCCTAAGCAGGATTGAACTAGATATGGCCGTGTGTGTAAGAAGTACAGTCTTAATGTTCTGAGCAAGTTCAATCTTCGGGCTCTATAGGAAATAGAGTAGAGTAGAAGAGTGCTCTTTTCTCAAAAGCAGAATGTGTTTCTTGGAAGTCGAGCTAGCGTTTGTTTCCCAGTCCTAAATGGAGTTGAATCACATGCAGTTTCTAGTCCTACGAGCAAGGGTTGTTTTATGGTAAGAAGAGTCACTATTGCGCTGCCATTGCCATACACAGGACAAATAGCACTGGCGTCTGTTCCCAGCAAGTACAGTGTATTGTACAGAAGAGGATCTACTGTTCTTGTCAGGTTCCTAAGCAGAATTGAGCTAGATATGGCCGTGTGTGTAGGAAGCACAGTTCTAATGTTCTGAGCAAGTTCACTCTTCTGGCTCTATAGGAAACACAGTAGAGTAGAAGAGTGCTCTTTTCTCAAAAGCAGAGTGTGTTTCTTGGAAGTTGAGCTAGCGTTTGTTTCCTAGTCCTATATGGAGTTGAGTCACATGCAGTTTTTTGTCCTACGAGCAAGAGTTGTTTTCTGGTAAGACAAGTCACTATTGTGCTCCAATTGCCATACACAGTGCAAATAGCACTCACGTCTGTTCCCTGCACGTACAGTGTATTGGAAGGAAGAGGAGCTATTGTTCTTGTCAGTTTCCTAAGCAGAGTTGAACTAGATATGGCCCGTGTGTGTAGGAAGCACAGTTCTTTTGTTCTGAGCAAGCTCACTGTTCGGACCACATAGGAAACACAGTAGAGTAGAAGAGTGCTCTTTTCTCAAAAGCAGAGTATGTTTCATGTAAGGCGAGCTAGCATTTGTTTCCCAGTCCTAAATGGAGTTGAATCACATGCAGTTTCTGGTCTTACGAGCAAGAGTTGTTTTCTGGTAAGGAAAGTCACTATTGCGCTCCCATTGACACACACAGTGCAAATAGCACTCGGGTCTGTTCCCAGCAAGTACAGTGTATCGGACTGAAGAGGAGCTACTGTTCTTGTCAGTTTCCTAAGCAGAGTTGAACTAGATATGGCCCGTGTGTAGGAAGCACAGTTCTTTTGTTCTGAGCAAGCTCACTGTTCTGGCCCTATAGGAAACACAGTAGAGTAGAAGAGTGCTCTTTTCTCTAAAGCAGACTGTGTTTCTTGTAAGGTGAGCTAGCTTTTGTTTCCCAGTCCTAAATGGAGTTGAATCACATGCAGTTTCTGGTCCTACAAGCAAGAGTTGTTTTCTGGTAAGAAGAGTCACTATTGCGCTGCCATTGCCATACACAGGACAAATAGCACTGGCGTCTGTTCCCAGCAAGTACAGTGTATTGGACTGAAGAGGATCTACTGTTCTTGTCAGGTTCCTAAGCAGAAGTGAACTAGATATGGCCGTGTGTGTAGGAAGCACAGTTCTTTTGTTCTGAGCAAGCTCTCTGTTCGGACCCCATAGGAAACACAGTAGAGTAGAAGAGTGCTCTTTTCTCAAAAGCAGAGTGTGTTTCTTCTAAGTCGAGCTAGCGTTTGTTTCCCAGTCCTAAATGGAGTTGAGTCACATGCAGTTTTTTGTCCTACGAGCAAGAGTTGTTTTCTGGTAAGACGAGTCACTATTGTGCTCCAATGCCATACACAGTGCAAATAGCACTCGCGTCTGTTCCCCGCAAGTACAGTGTATCGGACTGAAGAGGAGCTACTGTTCTTGTTTGTTTCCTAAGCAGAGTTGAACTAGATATGGCCCGTGTGTGTAGAAAGCACAGTTCTTTTGTTCTGAGCAAGCTCACTGTTCGGACCCCATAGGAAACACAGTAGAGTAGAAGAGTGCTCTTTTCTCAAAAGCAGAGTGTGTTTCTTGTAAGGCGAGCTAGCGTTTGTTTCCCAGTCCTAAATGGAGTTGAATCACATGCAGTTTCTGGTCCTACGAGCAAGAGTTGTTTTCTGGTAAGGAAAGTCACTATTGCGCTCCCATTGCCATACACAGTGCAAATAGCACTCGCGTCTGTTCCCAGCAAGTACAGTGTATTGGACTGAAGAGGAGCTACTGCTCTTGTCAGTTTCCTAACCAGAGTTGAACTAGATATGGCCCGTGTGTGTAGGAAACACAGTTCTTTTGTTCTGAGCAAGTTCACTGTTCGGACCTCCTAGGAAATACAGTAGAATAGAAGAGTGCTCTTTTCTCAAAAGCAGAATGTGTTTCTTGTAAGGCGAGCTAGCGTGTGTTTCCCAGTCCAAAATGGAGTTGAATCACATGCAGTTTCTGGTCCAACCAACAAGGGATGTTTTCTGGAAAGGAAAGTCACTATTTTTCTCCCTTTGCCATAAACAGTGCAAATAGCACTCATGTCTATTCCCAGCAAGTACAGTGTATTGGACTGAAGAGGAGCTACTGTTCTTGTCAGTTTCCTAAGCAGAGTTGAACTAGATATGGCCCGTGTGTGTAGAAAGCACAGTTCTTTTGTTCTGAGCAAGCTCACTGTTCTGGCCCTATAGGAAACACAGAAGAGTAGAAGAGTGCTCTTTTCTCAGAAACAGAGTTTGTTTCTTGTAAGGCGAGCTAGCGTTTGTTTCCCAGTCCTAAATGGAGTTGAATTACATGCAGTTTCTGGTCCTACGAGCAAGAGTTGTTTTCTGGCAAGAAGAGTCACTATTGCACTCCAATTGTCACACACAGGGCAAATAGCACTGTCGTCGGTTCCCAGCATGTACAGTGTATTGGACTGAAGAGGATCTACTGTTCTTGTCAGGTTCCTAAGCAGAATTGAACTAGATATGGCCGTGTGTGCAGGAAGCACAGTTCTTTTGTTCTCAGCAAGCTCACTGTTCTGGCCCTATAGGAAACACAGTAGAGTAGAAGAGTTCTCTTTTCTCTAAAGCAGAGAGTGTTTCTTGTAAGGCGAGCTAGCGTTTGTTTCCCAGTCCTAAATGGAGTTGAGTCACATGCAGTTTTTGGTCCCACGAGCAAGAGTTGTTTTCTGGTAAGAAGAGTCACTATTGCGCTCCTATTGCCATACACAGTGCAAATAGCACTCGCGTATGTTCCCAGCAAGTACAGTGTATTGGACTGAATAGGAGCTACTGTTCTTGTCAGTTTCCAAAGCATAGTTGAACTAGATATGATCCGTGTGTGTAGGAAGCACAGTTCTTTTGTTCTCAGCAAGCTCACTTTTCTGGCCCTATAGGAAACACAGTAGAGTAGAACAGTGCTCTTTTCTCAAAAGCAGAGTGTGTTTCTTGTAAGGCGAGCTAGCGGTTGTTTCCCAGTCCTAAGTGGAGTTAAATCACATGCAGTTACTGGTCCTACGAGCAAGAGTTGTTTTATGGTAAGCAAGTCACTATTGTGCTCCCATTACCATACACAGTGCAAATAGCACTCGCGTCTGTTCCCAGCAAGTACAGTGTATCGGACTGAAGAGGAGCTATTGTTCTTGTCAGTTTCCTAAGCAGAGTTGAACGAGAAATGGCCCGTGTGTGTAGGATGCTCAGTTCTTTTGTTTTGCGCAAGCTCACTGTTGTGACCACATCGGAAACACAGTAGAGTAGAAGAGTGCTCTTTTCTCAAGAGCAGAGTGTGTTTCTTGTAAGGCAGGCTAGCATTTGTTTCCCAGTCCTAAATGGAGTTGATTCACATGCAGTTTCTGGTCCTACGAGCAAGAGTTGTTTTCTGGTAAGGAAAGTCACTATTGCGCTCCCATTTCCATACACAGTGCAAATAGCACACCTGTCTGTTCCCAGCAATTACAGTGTATTGGACTGAAAAGGAGCAACTGTTCTTGTCAATTTCCTAAGCAGAGTTGAACTAGATGTGGTCCGTATGTAGGAAGCACACTTTTCTGTTCTGAGCAAGCACACTGTTTGGACCCCATAGGAAACACAGTAGAGTAGAAGAGTGCTCTTTTCTCAAAAGCAGAGTGTGTTTCTGGTAAGGTGAGCTAGCGTTTGTTTCCCAGTCCTAAATGGAGTTGAATTACATGCAGTTTCTGGTCCTATGAGCAAGAGTTTTTTCTGGTAAGAAGTGTCACTCTTGTGCTCCCATTGCCATACACAGTGCAAATAGCACTGGCATCTGTTCCCAGCAAGTACAGTGTATTGGACTGAAGAGAAGCTACCGTTCTTGTCAGTTTCCTAAGCAGAGTTGAACTAGATATGGCCCGTGTGTGTAGGAAGCACAGTTTTCTGTTCTTAGCAAGCTCACTGTTTGGACCCCTTAGGAAACACAGTAGAGTAGAAGTGTGCTCTTTTCTCAAAAGCAGAGTGTGTTTCTTGTAAGGCGAGCTAGCGTTTGTTTTCTAGTCCTAAATGGAGTTGAATCACATGCAGTTTCTAGTCCTAAGAGCAAGAGTTTTTTTCTGGTAAGAAGAGTCACTACTGCGCTGCCATTGCCATACACAACACAAATAGCACTGGCGTCTGTTCCCAGCAAGTACAGTGTATTGGACTGAAGAGGATCTACTGTTCTTGTCAGGTTTATAAGCAGAATTGAACTAGATATGGCCGTGTGTGTAGGAAGCACAGTTCTTTTGTTCTGAGCAAGCTCACTGTTTGGACCCCATAGGAAACACAGTAGAGTAGAAGAGTGCTCTTTTCTCAAAAGCAGAATGTGTTTCATGTAAGGCGAGCTAGCGTTTCTTTCACAGTCTTAAATGGAGTTGAATCACATGCAGTTTCTGGTCCTAAGAGCAAGAGTTGTTTTCTGGTAAGGAAAGTCACTATTGCGCTCCCATTGCCATACATAGTGCAAATAGCACCCGGTCCGTTCCCAGCAAGTACAGTGTATCGGACTGTTGAGGAGCTAATGTTCTTGTCAGTTTCCTAAGCAGAGTTGAACTAGATATGACTCGTGTGAAGGAAGCACAGTTCTTTTGTTCTGATCAAGCTCACTGTTCTGGCCCTATAAAAAAAACAGTAGAGTAGAAGAGTGCTCTTTTCTCAAAAGCACAGTGTTTTTCTTGTGAGGCGAGCTAGCATTTGTTTCCCAGTGATAAATGGAGTTGAATCACATGCAGTTTCTGGTCATAGGAGCAAGAGTTGTTTTCTGGTAAGAAGAGTCACTATTGCGCTCTCATTGTCATACACAGAGCAAATAGTACTGGCATCTGTTCCCAGCATGTACAATTAATGGACTGAAGAGGATCTACTGTTTTTGTCAGTTTCCTAAGCAGAATTGAATAGGTATGGCCCCTGTGTGCAGGAAGCACAGTTCTTTTGTTCTGAGAAAACTCACTGCTCTGGCTCTATAGGAAACACAGTAGAGGAGAAGAGTGCTCATTTCTCCAAAGCAGAGTGTGTTTCTTGTAAGGCGAACTAGCGTTTGTTTCCCATTTCTAAATGGAGTTGAATCACATGCAGTTTCTGGTCCTACGAGCAAGAGTTGTTTTATGGTAACAATAGTCACTATTGTGCTGCCATTGCCATACACAGGACAAATAGCACTGGCGTCTTTTCCCAGCAAGTACAGTGTATTGGACTGAAGAGGATCTACTGTTCTTGTCAGGTTCCTAATCAGAATTGAACTAGATATGGCCGTGTGTGTAGGAAGCACAGTTCCTTTGTACTGAGTAAGCTCACTGTTTTGACCACAGCGGAACACAATAGAGTAGAATAGAGCTCTTTTCTCAAAAGCAGAGGGTGTTCCTTGTAAGGCGAGCTAGCGTTTGTTTCCCAGTCCTATATGGAGTTGAATCCCATGCAGTTTCTGGTCCTACGAGCAAGAGTTGTGTTCTGGTAAGAAGAGTCACTATTGCGCTCCAATTGCCATACACAGGACAAATAGCACTGTTGTCTGTTCCCAGCAAGTACAGTGTATTGGACTGAACAGGATCTACTGTTCATGTCAGGTTCCTAAGCAGAATTGAACTAGATATGGCCGTGTGTGGAGGAAGCCCAGTTTTTTTGTTCTGAGCAAGCTCACTGTTCGGACCACATAGGAAACACAGTAGAGTAGAAGAGTGCTCTTTTCTCAAAAGCAGAGTGTGTTTCTTGTAAGGCGAGCTAGCGTTTGTTTCCCAGTCCTAAATGGAGTTGAATCACATGTAGTTTCTGTTCCTACAAGCAAGAGTTGTTTTCTGGTAAGAAGGGTCACTATTGTGCTCCCATTGTTTTACACAGGGCAAATAGCACTGGCGTCTGTTCCCAGCATGTACAGTGTATTGGCCTGAAGAGGATCTACTGTTCTTGTCAGGTTCCTAAGCAGAATTGAACTAGATATGTCCGTGTGTGTAGGAAGCACAGTCTTTTTTTCTGAGCATGCTCACTGTTCTGGCCCTATAGGAAACACAGTAGAGTAGAAGAGTGCTCTTTTCTCAAAAGCAGAGTGTGTTTCTTGTAAGGCGAGCTAGCGATTGTTTCCCAGTCCTAAATGGAGTTGAATCACATGCAGTTTCTGGTCCTATGAGCAAGAGTTGTTTTCTGGTAAGGAAAGTCACTATTGTGCTCCCATTGCCATACAAAGTGCAAAGAGCACTCGCGTCTGTTCCCAGCAAGTACAGTGTATCGGACTGAAGAGGAGCTACTTTTCTTGTCAGTTTCCTAAGCAGAGTTGAACGAGATATGGCCCGTGTGTGTAGGAAGAACAGTTCTCTTGTTCTGAGCAAGCTCACTGTTCTGGCCCTATAGGAAACACAGTAGAGTAGAAGAGTGCTCTTTTCGCAAAAGCAGAGTGTGTTTCATGTAAGGCGAGCTAGCAGTTGTTTCCCAGTCCTAAATGGAGTTGAATCACATGCAGTTTCTGGTCCTACGAGCAAGAGTTGTTTTCTTATAAGGAAAGTCACTATTGCGCTCCCATTGCCATACATAGTGCAAATAGCACTCGGTCCGTTCCCAGCAAGTACAGTGCATCGGACTGAAGAGGAGCTACTGTTCTTGTCAGTTTCCTAAGCAGAGTTGAACTAGATATGGCCCGTGTGAAGGAATCACAGTTCTTTTGTTCTGATGAAGCACACTGTTCTGGCCCTATAGGAAACACAGTAGAGTAGAAGAGTGCTCTTTTCTCAAAAGCAGAGTGTTTTTCTTGTAAAGCGAGCTAGCGTTTGTTTCCCAGTCCTAAATGGAGTTGAATCACATGCAGTTTCTGGTCCTAGGTACAAGAGTTGTTTTCTGGTAAGAAGAGTCACTATTGCGCTCCCATTGTCATACACAGGGCAAATAGTACTGGCGTCTGTTCCCAGCATGTACAGTGGATTGGACTGAAGAGGATCTACTGTTCTTGTCAGTTTCCTAAGCAGAATTGAATAGATATGGCCCCTGTGTGCAGGAAGCACAGTTCTTTTGTTCTGAGGAAGCTCACTCTTCAGGCCCTATTGGAAACACTGTAGATTAGAAGAGTGCTCTTTTCTCAAAAGCAGAGTGTGTTTCATGTAAGGTGAGATAGCATTTGTTTCCCAGACCTAAATGGAGTTGAATCCCATGCAGTTTCTGGTCCTACGAGCAAGAGTTGTGTTCTGGTAAGAAGAGTCACTATTGTGCTGCCATTGCCATTCACAGGACAAATAGCACTGTTGTCTGTTCCCAGCAAGTACACTGTATTGGACTGAAGAGGATCTACTGTTCATGTCAGGTTCCTAAGCAGAATTGAACTAGATATGGCCGTGTGTGGAGGAAGCACAGTTTTTTTGTTCTGAGCAAGCTCACTGTTCGGACGACATAGGAAACACAGTAGAGTAGAAGAGTGCTCTTTTCTCAAAAGCAGAGTGTGTTTCTTGTAAGGCGAGCTAGCGTTTGTTTCCCAGTCCTAAATGGAGTTGAATCACATGCAGTTTCTGTTCCTACAAGCAAGAGTAGTTTTCTGGTAAGAAGAGTCACTATTGTGCTCCCATTGTTTTACACAGGGCAAATAGCACTGGCGTCTGTTCCCAGCATGTACAGTGTATTGGACTGAAGAGGATCTACTGTTCTTGTCAGGTTCCTAAGCAGAATTGAACTAGATATGGCCGTGTGTGTAGGAAGCACAGTCTTTTGTTCTGAGCATGCTCACTGTTCTGGCCCGATAGGAAACACAGTAGAGTAGAATAGTGCTCTTTTCTCAAAAGCAGAGTGTGTTTCTTGTAAGGCGACCTAGCGTTTGTTTCCCAGTCCTAAATGGAGTTGAATCACATCCAGTTTCTGGTCCTATGAGGAAGAGTTGTTTTCTGGTAAGGAAAGTCACTATTGTGCTCCCATTGCCATACAAAGTGCAAAGAGCACTCGCGTCTGTTCCCAGCAAGTACAGTGTATCGGACTGAAGAGGAGCTACTGTTCTTGTCAGTTTCCTAAGCAGAGTTGAACGAGATATGGCCCGTGTGTGTAGGAAGATCAGTTCTCTTGTTCTGAGCAAGCTCACTGTTCTGGCCCTATAGGAAACACAGTAGAGTAGAAGAGTGCTCTTTTCTCAAAAGCAGAGTGTGTTTCATGTAAGGTGAGCTAGCAGTTGTTTCCCAGTCCTAAATGGAGTTGAATCACATGCAGTTTTGGGTCCTACGAACAAGAGTTGTTTTACGGTAAGAAGAGTCACTATTGCACTGCCATTGCCATACAATAGACAATTAGCACTGGCGTCTGTTCCCAGCAAGTAAAGTGTATTGGACTGAAGAGGATCTACTGTTCTTGTCAGGTTTATAAGCAGAATGCAACTAGATATGGCCGTGTGTGTAGGAAGCACAGTTTTTTTGTTCTGAGCAAGCTCACTGTTCGGACCCCATAGGAAACACAGTAGAGTAGAGGAGTGCCCTTCTCTAAAGCAGATTGTGTTTCTTGTAAGGCGAGCTAGCATTTGTTTCCCAGTCCTAAATGGAGTTGAATCACATGCAGTTTCTGGTCCTACGAGCAAGAGTTGTTTTACGGTAAGAATAGTCACTATTGTGCTGCCATTGCCATACACAGGACAAATAGAACTGGCGTCTGTTCCCACCAAGTACAGTGTATTGGACTGAAGAGGATCTACTGTTCTTGTCAGGTTCCTAATCAGAATTGAACTAGATATGGCCGTGTGTGTAGGAAGGACAGTTCTTTTGTTCTGAGCAAGCTCACAGTTCTGGCCCTACAGGAAACACAGTAGAGTAGAAGAGTGCTCTTTTCTCAAAAGCAGAGGGTGTTTCTGGAAGGCGAGCTAGCATTTGTTTCCCAGTCCTAAATGGAGTTGAATCCCATGCAGTTTCTGGTCCTACGAGCAAGAGTTGTTTTCTGGTAAGAAGAGTCACTATTGTGCTCCCATTGCCATACACAGTGTAAACAGCACTCGCGTCTGTTCCCAGCAAGTACAGTGTATCGGACTGAAGAGTAGCTACTGTTGTTGTCAGATTCCTAAGCAGAGTTGAACGAGATATGGCCCGTGTGTGTAGGAAGCTCAGTTCTTTTGCTTTGAGCAAGCTCACTGTTTTGACCACATAGGAAACACAGTAGAGTAGAAGAGTGCTCTTTTCTCAAAAGCAGGGTGTGTTTCTTGTAAGGCGAGCTAGTGTTTGTTTCCCAGTCTTAAATGGAGTTGAATCACATGCAGTTTCTGGTCCTATGAGCAAGAGTTGTTTTCTGGTAAGGAAAGCCACTATTGCGCTCCCATTGCCATACACAGTGCAAATAGCACTCGCGTCTGTTTCCAGCAATTACAGTGTATCGGACTGAAGAGGAGCTACTGTTCTTGTCAGTTTCCTAAGCAGAGTTGAACTAGATATGGTCCGTGTGTAGGAAGCAAAGTTTTCTGTTCTGAGCAAGCTCACTGTTTGGACCCCATAGGAAACACAGTAGAGTAGAAGAGTGCTCTTTTCTCAAATGCAGAATGTGTTTCTTGTAAGGCGAGCTAGTGTTTGTTTCCCAGTCCTAAATGGAGTTGAATCACAGGCAGTTTTGGGTCCTACAAGCAAGAGTTGTTTTCTGGTAAGAAGAGTCACTATTGCACTGCCATTGCCATACAAAAGACAATTAGCACTGGCGTCTGTTCCCAGCAAGTACAGTGTATTGGACTGAAGAGGATCTACTGTTCTTGTCAGTTTCCTAAGCAGAATTGAATAGATATGGCCCCTGTGTGCAGGAAGCACAGTTATTTTGTTCTGAGGAAGCTCACTCTTCAGGCCCTATAGGAAACACAGTATAGTAGAAGAATGCTCTTTTGTCAAAAGCAGAGTGTTTTTCTTGTAAGGCTAGCTTGCATTTCTTTCCCAGTCCTAAATGGAGCTGAGACACATGCAGTTTTTGGTCCTACGAGCAAGAGTTTTTTTCTGGTAAGAAGAGTCACTATTCCACTCCCATTGCCATACACAGTGCAAATAGCACTTAAATCTGTTCCCAGCAAGTACAGTGTATTGGACTGAAGAGGATCTACTCTTCTTGTCAGTTTCCTAAGCAGAGTTGAACTAGATATGGCCCGTGTGTGTAGGAAGCACAGTTCTTTTGTTCTGAGCAAGCTCACTGTTCGGATCCCATAGGAGACTCAGTAGAGTAGAAGAGTACTCTTTTCTCAAAAGCAGAGTGTGTTTCATGTAAGGCGAGCTAGCATTTGTTTCCCAGTCCTAAGTGGAGTTGAATCACATGCAGTTTCTGGTCCTACGAGCAAGAGTTGTTTTCTGGTAAGAAGAGTCCCTATTGCGCTCCCATTGTCATACACAGAGCAAATAGTCCTGGCGTCTGTTCCTAGCATGTACAGTGAATTGGACTGAAGAGGAGCTACTGTTCTTGTCAGTTTCCTAAGCAGAGTTGAACTAGATATGGCCCGTGTGTGTAGGAAGCACAGTTCTTTTGTTCTGAGCAAGCTCACTGTTCGGACCCATAGGAAACACAGTAGAATAGAAGAGTGCTCTTTTCTCAAAAGCAGAGTGTGTTTCTTGTAATGCGAGCTACCGTTTGTTTCCCATTCCTAAATGGAGTTGAATCACATGCAGTTTCTGGTCCTACAAGCAAGAGTTGTTTTCTGGTAAGAAGAGTCACTATTGTGCTCCCATTGCCACACACAGTGCAAATAGCACTCGCGTCTGTTCCCAGCAAGTACAGTGTATCGGACTGAAGGGTAGCTACTGTTGTTGTCAGTTTCCTAAACAGAGTTGAACGAGATATGGCCCGTGTGTGTAAGAAGCTCAGTTCTTTTGTTCTGAGCAAGCTCACTGTTTTGACCACATTGGAAACACAGTAGAGTAGAAGAGTGCTCTTTTCTCAAATGCAGAATGTGTTTCTTGTAAGGCGAGCTAGTGTTTGATTCCCCTTCCTAAATGGAGTTGAATCACATGCAGTTTTGGGTCCTATGAGCAAGAGTTGTTTTACGGCAAGAAGAGTCACTATTGCACTGCCATTGCCATACAAAAGACAATTAGCACTGGCGTCTCTTCCCAGCAAGTACAGTGTATTGGACTGAAGAGGATCTACTGTTCTTGTCAGGTTTATAAGCAGAATGCAACTAGATATGGCCGTGTGTGTAGGAAGCACAGTTTTTTTGTTCTGAGCAAGCTCACTGTTCAGACCCCATAGGAAACACAGTAGAGTAGAGGAGTGCTCTTTTCTCTAAAGCAGATTGTGTTTCTTGTAAGGCGAGCTAGCATTTGTTTCCCAGTCCTAAATGGAGTTGAATCACATGCAGTTTCTGGTCCTACGAGCAAGAGTTGTTTTATGGTAAGAATAGTCACTATTGCGCTGCCATTGCCATACACAGGACAAATAGAACTGGCGTCTGTTCCCACCAAGTACAGTGTATTGGACTGAAGAGGATCTATTGTTTTTGTCAGGTTCCTAATCAGAATTGAACTAGATATGGCCGTGTGTGTAGGAAGGACAGTTCTTTTGTTCTGAGCAAGCTCACTGTTCTGGCCCTACAGGAAACACAGTAGAGTAGAAGAGTGCTCTTTTCTCAAAAGCAGAGGGTGTTTCTTGGAAGGCGAGCTAGCATTTGTTTCCCAGTCCTAAATGGAGTTGAATCCCATGCAGTTTCTGGTCCTACGAGCAAGAGTTGTGTTCTGGTAAGAAGAGTCACTATTGTGCTGCCATTGCCATACACAGGATAAATAGCACTGTTGTCTGTTCCCAGCAAGTACACTGTATTGGACTGAAGAGGATCTACTGCTCATGTCAGGTTCCTAAGCAGAATTGAACTAGATATGGCCGTGTGTGGAGGAAGCACAGTTTTTTTGTTCTGAGCAAGCTCACTGTTCTGGCCCTATAGAAAACAAAGTAGAGTAGAAGAGTGCTCTTTTCTCAAAAGCAGAGTGTGTTTCTTGTAAGGCGAGCTAGCGTTTGTTTCCCAGTCCTAAATGGAGTTGAATCACATGCAGTTTCTGTTCCTACAAGCAAGAGTTGTTTTCTGGTAAGAAGAGTCACTATTGTGCTCCCATTGTTTTACACAGGGCAAATAGCACTGGCGTCTGTTCCCAGCTTGTACAGTGTATCGGACTGAAGAGGATATACTGTTCTTGTCAGGTTCCTAAGCAGAATTGAACTAGATATGGCCGTGTGTGTAGGAAGCACAGTCTTTTGTTCTGAGCAAGCTCACTGTTTTGACCACATAGGAAACACAGTAGAGTAGAAGAGTGCTCTTTTCTCAAAAGCAGAGTGTGTTTCTTGTAAGGCGAGCTAGCGTTTGTTTCCCAGTCCTAAATGGAGTTGAATCACATGCAGTTTTGGGTCTTACGAGCAAGAGTTGTTTTATGGTAAGAATAGTCACTATTGCGCTGCCATTGCCATACACAGGACAAATAGAACTGGCGTCTGTTCCCACCAAGTACAGTGTATTGGACTGAAGAGGATCTACTGTTCTTGTCAGTTTTATAAGCAGAATGCAACTAGATATGGCCGTGTGTGTAGGAAGGACAGTTCTTTTGTTCTGAGCAAGCTAAATCTTCTGGCCCTACAGGAAACAAAGTAGTTTAGAAGAGTGCTCTTTTCTCAAACGCAGAGTGTGTTTCTTGTAAGGCGAGCTGGTGTTTTTTTTTCCCAGTCCTAAATGGAGTTGAATCACATGCAGTTTCTGGTCCTACTAGCAAGAGTTGTTTTCTGGTAAGGAAAGTCACTATTGTGTTCCCATTGCCATACACAGTGCAAAGAGCACTCGCGTCTGTTCCCAGCAAGTACAGTGTATCGGACTGAAGAGGAGCTACTGTTCTTGTCAGTTTCCTAAGCAGAGTTGAACGAGATATGGCATGTGTGTAGGAAGAACAGTTCTCTTGTTCTGAGCAAGCTCACTGTTCTGGCCCTATAAGAAACACAGTAGAGTAGAAGAGTGCTCTTTTCTCTAAAGCAGAGTGTATTTCATGTAAGGCGAGCGAGCATTTGTTTCCCAGTCCTAAATGGAGTTGAATCACATGCAGTTTCTGGTCCTATGATTAAGAATTGGTTTCTGGTAAGGAAAGACACTATTGAGCTCTCATTGCCATACATAGAGCAAATAGCACTCGGTCGGTTCCCAGCAAGTACAGTGTATCGGACTGAAGAGGAGCTACTGTTCTTGTCAGTTTCCTAAGCAGAGTTGAACTAGATATGGCCCGTGTGAAGGAAGCACAGTTCTTTTGTTCTGATCAAGCTCACTGTTCTGGCCCTATAGGAAACACAGTAGAGTAGAAGAGTGCTCTTTTCTCAAAAGCAGAGTGTTTTTCTTGTAAAGCGAGCTAGCGTTTGTTTCCCAGTCCTAAATGGAGTTGAATCACATGCAGTTTCTGGTCCTAGGAACAAGAGTTGTTTTCTGGTAAGAAGAGTCACTATTGCGCTCCCATTGTCATACACAGGGCAAATAGTACTGGTGTCTGTTCCCAGCATGTACAGTGTATTGGACTGAAGAGGATCTACTGTTCTTGTCACTTTCCTAAGCAGAATTGAATAGATATGGCCCCTGTGTGCAGGAAGCACAGTTCTTTTGTTCTGAGGAAGCTCACTCTTCAGGCCCTATAGGAAACACAGTATAGTAGAAGAATGCTCTTTTGTCAAAAGCAGAGTGTTTTTCTTGTAAGGCGAGCTTGCATTTCTTTCCCAGTCCTAAATGGAGCTGAGACACATGCAGTTTTTGGTCCTACGAGCAAGAGTTTTTTTCTGGTAAGAAGAGTCACTATTCCACTCCCATTGCCATACACAGTGCAAATAGCACTTAAATCTGTTCCCAGCAAGTACAGTGTATTGGACTGAAGAGGATCTACTGTTCTTGTCAGTTTCCTAAGCAGAGTTGAACTAGATATGGCCCGTGTGTGTAGGAAGCACAGTTCATTTGTTCTGAGCAAGCTCACTGTTCGGATCCCATAGGAGACTCAGTAGAGTAGAAGAGTACTCTTTTCTCAAAAGCAGAGTGTGTTTCATGTAAGGCGAGCTAGCATTTGTTTCCCAGTCCTAAATGGAGTTGAATCACATGCAGTTTCTGGTCCTACGAGCAAGAGTTGTTTTCTGGTAAGAAGAGTCCCTATTGCGCTCCCATTGTCATACACAGAGCAAATAGTCCTGGCGTCTGTTCCTAGCATGTACAGTGAATTGGACTGAAGAGGAGCTACTGTTCTTGTCAGTTTCCTAAGCAGAGTTGAACTAGATATGGCCTGTGTGTGTAGGAAGCACAGTTCTTTTGTTCTGAGGAAGCTCACTGTTCGGACCCATAGGAAACACATTAGAATAGAAGAGTGCTCTTTTCTCAAAAGCAGAGTGTGTTTCATGTAAGGCGAGCTAGCATTTGTTTCCCAGTCCTAAATGGAGTTGAATCACATGCAGTTTCTGGTCCTACGAGCAAGAGTTGTTTTCTGGTAAGAAAAGACACTATTGCGCTCACATTGCCATACACAGTGCAAATAGCACTCGCGTCTGTTCCCAGCAATACATTGTATCAGACTGAAGAGGAGCTACTGTTGTTGTCAGTTTCATAAGCAGAGTTGAACTAGATATGGTCCGTGTGTAGGAAGCACAGTTTTCTGTTCTGAGCAAGTTCACTGTTTGGATCCCATAGGAAACACAGTAGAGTAGATGAGTGCTCTTTCTTCAAAAGCAGAGTGTGTTTCTTGTAAGGCGAGCTAGCATTTGTTTCCCAGTCCTAAATGGAGTTGAATCCCATGCAGTTTCTGTTCCTACGAGCAAGAGTTGTTTTCTGGTAAGGAAAGTCACTATGGCGCTCCCAATGACATACACAGTGCAAATAGCACTCGCGTGTGTTCCCAGCTAGTACAGTGTACCGGACTGAAGAGGAGCAACTGTTTTTGTCAGTTTCCTAAGCAGAGTTGAACTAGATATGGCCCGTGTGTGTAGGATGCACAGTTTTTTTTTTCTGAGCAAGCTCACTGTTCTGGCCCTATAGGAAACACTTTAGAGTATAAGAGGGCTCTTTTCTCAAAAGCAGAGTGTGTTTCTTGTAATGCGAGCTAGCGTTTGTTTCCCAGTCCTAAATGGTGTTGAATCTCATGCAGTTTCTGGTCCTACGAGCAAGAGTGGTTTTCTGGTAAGAAGAGTCACTATTGTGCTCCCATTGCCATGCACAGAGCAAATAGCACTGGCGTCTGTTCCCAGCAAGTACAGTGTATCGGACTGAAGAGTAGCTACTGTTGTTGTCAGTTTCCTAAGCAGAGTTGAATGAGATATGGCCCGTGTGTGTAGGAAGCTCAGTTCTTTTGTTCTGAGCAAGCTCACTGTTTTGACCACATAGGAAACACAGTAGAGTAGAAGAGTGCTCTTTTCTCAAAAGCAGGGTGTGCTTTTGTAAGGCGAGCTAGTGTTTGTTTCCCAGTCCTAAATGGAGTTGAATCACATGCAGTTTCTGGTCCTACGAGCAAGAGTTGTTTTCTGGTAAGGAAAGTCACTATTGCGCTCCCATTGCCATACACAGTGCAAATAGCACTCGCGTCTGTTCCCAGCAATTACAGTGTATCGGACTGAAGAGGAGCTACTGTTCTTGTCGGTTTCCTAAGCAGAGTTGAACATGATATGGCCGTGTGTGTAGGAAGCACAGTTCTTTTGTTCTGAGCAAGCTCACTGTTCTGGCCCTACAGGAAACACAGTAGAGTAGAAGAGTGCTCTTTTCTCAAAAGCAGAGTGTATTTCTTGTAAGGCGAGCTAGCGTTTGTTTCCCAGTCCTAAATGGAGTTGAGTCACATGAAGTTTCTGGTCCTAGGAACAAGAGTTGTTTTCTGGTAAGAAGAGTCACTATTGTGCTCCCATTGTCATACACAGGGCAAATAGTACTGGCGTCTGTTCCCAGCATGTACAGTGTATTGGACTGAAGAGGATCTACTGTTCTGGTCAGTTTCCCAAGCAGAATTGAATAGATATGGCCCCTGTGTGCAGGAAGCACAGTTCTTTTGTTCTGAGGAAGCTCACTCATCTGGCCCTATAGGAAACACAGTATAGTAGAAGAATGCTCTTTTGTCAAAAGCACAGAGATTTTCTTGTAAGGCAGGCTAGCATTTCTTTCCCAGTCCTAAATGGAGTTGAGACACATGCAGTTTTTGGTCCTACGAGCAAGAGTTTTTTTCTGGTAAGAAGAGTCACTTTTGCACTTTCATTGCCATACACAGTGCAAATAGCACTTGCATCTGTTCCCAGCAAGTACAGTGTATTGGACTGAAGAGGATCTACTATTCTTGTCAGTTTTTTAAGCAGAGTTGAACTAGATATGGCCCGTGTGTGTAGGAAGCACAGTTCTTTTGTTCTGAGCAAGCTCACTGTTTTGGTCCTATAGGAAACACAGTTGAGTAGAAGAGTGCTCTTTTCTCAAAAGCAGAGTGTGTTTCTTGTAAGGCGAGCTAGGGTTTGTGTCCCAGTCCTAAATGGAGTTGAATCACATGCAGTTTCTGGTACTACGAGCAAGAGTTGTTTTATGGTAAGAATAGTCACTATTGCGCTGCCATTGCCATACACAAGACAAATAGCACTGGCATCTGTTCCCAGCAAGTACAGTGTATTGCACTGAAGAGGATCTACTATTCTTGTCAATTTCCTAAGCAGAATTGAACTAGATATGACCGTATGTGTAGGAAGCACAGTTCTTTTGTTCTGAGCAAGCTCACTGTTTTGACCACATAGGAAACACAGTAGAGTAGAAGAGTGCACTCTTCTCAAAAGCAGAGTGTGTTTCTTGTAAGGCAGCTAGCGTTTGTTTCCCTGTCTTAAATGGAGTTGAATCACATACAGTTTCTGGTCCTACGAGCAAGAGTTGTTTTCTGGTAAGGAAAGTCACTATTGTGCTCCCATTGCCATACACAGTGCAAATAGCACTCACGTCTGTTCCCAGCAAGTACAGTGTATTGGACTGAAGAGGAGCTACTGTTCTTGTCAGTTTCCTAAGCAGAGTTGAACTAGATATGGCCCGTGAGTGTAGGAAGCACAGTTCTTTTGTTCTGAGCAAGCTCACTGTTCTGGCCCTATAGGAAACACAGTAGAGTAGAAGAGTGCTCTTTTCTCTAAGAAGAGTGTGTTTCTTGTAAGGCCAGCTAGCGTTTGTTTCCCAGTCCTAAATGGAGTTGAATCACATGCAGTTTCCTGTCCTACGAGCAAGAGTTGTTTTCTGGTAAGAAGAGTCACTATTGTGCTCCAATTGTCATACACAGGGCAAATAGCACTGGCGTCTGTTCCCAGTATGTACAGTGTATTGGACTGAACAGGATCTACTGTTCTTGTCAGGTTCCTAAGCAGAGTTGAACGAGATATGGCCGTGTGTGTAGGAAGCACAGTTCTTTTTTTCTGAGCAAGCTCACTGTTCTGGCACTATAGGAAACACAGTAGAGTAGAACAGTGCTCTTTTCTCAAAAGCAGAGTGTGTTTCTTGTAAGTCGACCAGTGTTTGTTTCCCAGTCCTAAATGGAGTGGATTCACATGCAGTTTCTGGTCCTACGAGCAAGAGTTGTTTTCTGGTAAGGAAGTCACTATTGTGCTCCCATTGCCATACACAGTGCAAATAGCACTCGCGTCTGTTCCCAGCAAGTACAGTGTATCGGACTGAAGAGGAGCTACTCTTCTTGTCAGTTTCCTAAGCAGAGTTGAACGAGGTATGGCCATGTGTGTAGGAAGCACAGTTCTTTTGTTCTGAGCAAGCTCACTGTTTGGACCACATAGGAAACACAGTAGAGTAGAAGAGTGCTCTTTTCTCAAAAGCAGAGTGTGATTCATGTAAGGGGAGCTAGCATTTGTTTCCCAGTCCTAAATGGAGTTGAATCCCATGCAGTTTCTGGTCCTACAAGCAAGAGTTGTTTTCTGGTAAGGAAAGTCACTTTGCGCTCCCATTGCCATACACAGTGCAAATAGCACTCGCGTCTGTTCCCAGCAATTACAGTGTATCGGACTGAAGAGGAGCTACTGCTCTTGTCAGTTTCCTAAGCAGAGTTGAACTAGATATGGCCTGTGTGTAGGAAGCACAGTTCTTTTGTTCTGAGCAAGCTCACTGTTCTGGCCCTAAAGGAAACACAGTAGAGTAGAAGATTGCTCTTTTCTCTAAAGCAGAGTGTGTTTCTTGTAAGGCGAGCTAGCGTTTGTTTCCCGTCCTAAATGGAGTTGAATCACATGCAGTTTTTTGTCCTATGAGCAAGAGTTGTTTTCTGGTAAGAAGAGTCACTATTGCGCTGCCATTGCCATACACAGGACAAATAGCACTGGCGTCTGTTGCCAGGAAGTACAGTGTATTGGACTGAAGAGGATCCACTGTTCTTGTCAGGTTTATAAGCACAATTGAACTAGATATGGCTGTGTGTGTAGGAAGCACAGTTTTTTTGTTCTGAGCAAGTTCACTGTTCGGACCCCATAGGAAACACAGTAGAGTAGAAGAGTGCTCTTTTCTCTAAAGCAGATTGTGTTTCTTGTAAGGCGAGCTAGCAATTGTTTCCCAGTCCTAAATGGCGTTGAATCACATATAGTTTCTGGTCCTACGAGCAAGAGCTGTTTTCTGGTAAGGAAAGTCACTATTGCGCTCCCATTGACATACACAGTGCAAATAGCACTCGCGTTGTTCCCAGCAAGTACAGTGTATTGGACTGAAGAGGAGCTACTGTTCTTGTCAGTTTCCAAAGCAGAGTTGAACTAGATATGGCCCGTGTGTGTAGAAAGCACAGTTCTTTTGTTCTGAGCAAGCTCACTGTTCTGGCCCTATAGGAAACACAGTAGAGTAGAAGAGTGCTCTTTTCTCTAAAGCAGTGTGTTTCTTGTAAGGCGAGCTAGCGTTTGTTTCCCAGTCCTAAATGGAGTTGAGTCACATGCAGTTTTTGCTCCTACGAGCAAGAGTTGTTTTCTGGTAAGAAGAGTCACTATTGTGCTCCAATTGCCATACACAGTGCAAATAGCACTCGCGTCTGTTCCCAGCAAGTACAGTGTATTGGACTGAATAGGAGCTACTGTTCTTGTCAGTTTCCTAAGCAGAGTTGAACTAGATATGGTCCGTGTGTGTAGGAAGCACAGTTCTTTTGTTCTCAGCAAGCTCACTGTTCTGGCCCGATAGGAAACACAGTAGAGTAGAGGAGTGCTCTTTTCTCAAAAGCAGAGTGTGTTTCTTGTAAGGCGAGCTAGCGTTTCTTTCCCAGTTCTAAATGGAGTTGAATCACATGCAGTTTCTGTTCCTACGAGCAAGAGTTGTTTTCTGGTAAGGAAGTAACTGTTGTGCTCCCATTTCCATACACAGTGCAAATAGCACTCGCGTCTGTTCACAGCAAGTACAGTGTATCGGACTGAAGAGGAGCTACTGTTCTTGGCAGTTTCCTAAGCAGAGTTGAACTAGATATTGTCCGTGTGTAGGAAGCACAGTTTTTTGTTCTGAGCAAGCTCACACTTTGGACCACATAGGAAACACAGTAAAGTAGAAGAGTGCTCTTTTCTCAAAAGCAGAGTGTGTTTCTTGTAAGGCGAGCTAGTGTTTGTTTTGCAGTCCTAAATGGAGTTGAATCACATGCAGTTTCTGGTCCTACGAGCAAGAGTTGTTTTCTGGTAAGAAAAGTCCCTATTGCGCTCCCATTGTCATACACAGAGCAAATAGTCCTGGCTTCTGTTCCTAGCATGTACAGTGAATTGGACTGAAGAGGAGCTACTGTTCTTGTCAGTTTCCTCAGCAGAGTTGAACTAGATATGGCCCGTGTGTGTAGGAAGCACAGTTCTTTTGTTCTGAGCAAGCTCACTGTTCGGACCCATAGGAAACACAGTAGAGTAGAAGAGTGCTCTTTTTTCAAAAGCAGAGTGTGTTTCATGTAAGGCGAGCTATCATTTGTTTCCCAGTCCTAAATGGAGTTGAATCCCATGCAGTTTCTGTTTCTACGAGCAAGAGTTGTTTTCTGGTAAGGAAAGTCACTATGGCGCTCCCATTGCCATACATAGTGCAAATAGCACTCGCGTGTGTTCCCAGCTAGTACAGTGTACGTGGACTGAAGAGGAGCAACTGTTTTTGTCAGTTTCCTAAGCAGAGTTGAACTAGATATGGGCCGTGTGTGTAGGATGCACAGTTTTTTTTTTCTGAGCAAGCTCACTGTTCTGGCCCTATAGGAAACACTTTAGAGTATAAGAGGGCTCTTTTCTCAAAAGCAGAGTGTGTTTCTTGTAATGCGAGCTAGCGTTTGTTTCCCAGTCCTAAATGGTGTTGAATCTCATGCAGTTTATGGTCCTACAAGCAAGAGTTGTTTTCTGGTAAGAAGAGTCACTATTGTGCTCCCATTGCCATGCACAGAGCACATAGCACTCGTGTCTGTTCCCAGCAAGTACAGTGTATCGGACTGAAGAGTAGCTACTGTTGTTGTCAGTTTCCTAAGCAGAGTTGAACTAGATATGGCCCGTGTGTTTAGGAAGCTCAGTTCTTTTGTTCTGAGCAAGCTCACTGTTTTGACCACATAGGAAACACAGTAGAGTAGAAGAGTGCTCTTTTCTCAAAAGCAGGGTGTGTTTCTTGTAAGGCGAGCTAGTGTTTGTTTCCCAGTCCTAAATGGAGTTGAATCACATGCAGTTTCTGGTCCTACGAGCAAGAGTTGTTTTCTGGTAAGGAAAGTCACTATTGCGCTCCCATTGCCATACACAGTGCAAATAGCACTCGCGTCTGTTCCCAGGAAATTACAGTGTATCGGACTGAAGAGGAGCTACTGTTCTTGTCGGTTTCCTAAGCAGAGTTGAACTAGATATGGTCCATGTGTAGGAAGCACAATTTTCTGTTCTGAGCAATCTCACTGTTTGGACCCCGTAGGAAACACAATAGAGTAGAAGAGTGCTCTTTTCTCAAAAGCAGAGTGTGTTTCTTGTAAGGCGAGCTAGCATTTTTTCCCAGTCCTAAATGGAGTTGAATCACATGCAGTTTCTGGTCCTACGAGCAATAGTTGTTTTATGGTAAGAATAGTCACTACTGCGCTGCCATTGCCATACACAGGACAAATAGCACTGGCGTCTGTTCCCAGCAAGTACAGTGTATTGGACTGAAGGGGATCTACTGTTCTTGTCAGGTTCCTAAACAGAATTGAACTAGATATGGCCGTGTGTGTAGGAAGCACAGTTCTTTTTTCTGAGCAATCTCACTGTTCTGGCCCTACAGGAAACACAGTAGAGTAGAAGAGTGCTCTTTTCTCAAAAGCAGAGTGTATTTCTTGTAAGGCGAGCTAGCGTTTGTTTCCCAGTCCTAAATGGAGTTGAGTCACATGCAGTTTCTGGTCCTAATAACAAGAGTTGTTTTCTGGTAAGAAGAGTCACTATTGTGCTCCCATTGTCATACACAGGGCAAATAGTACTGGCGTCTGTTTCCAGCATGTACAGTGTATTGGACTGAAGAGGATCTACTGTTCTTGTCAGTTTCCTAAGCAGAATTGAATAGATATGCCCCCTGTGTGCAGGAAGAACAGTTCTTTTGTTCTGAGGAAGCTCACTCATCTGGCCCTATAGGAAACACAGTATAGTAGAAGAATGCTCTTTTGTCAAAAGCAGAGAGTTTTTCTTGTAAGGCGAGCTAGCATTTCTTTCCCAGTCCTAAATGGAGTTGAGACACATGCAGTTTTTGGTCCTACGAGCAAGAGTTTTTTTCTGGTAAGAAGAGTCACTATTGCACTTTCATTGCCATACACAGTGCAAAAAGCACTTGCATCTGTTCCCAGCAAGTACAGTGTATTGGACTGAAGAGGATCTACTGTTCTTGTCAGTTTTTTTAAGCAGAGTTGAACTAGATATGGCCCGTGTGTGTAGGAAGCACGGTTCTTTTGTTCTGAGCAAGCTCACTGTTTTGGTCCTATAGGAAACACAGTTGAGTAGAAGAGTGCTCTTTTCTCAAAAGCAGAGTGTGTTTCTTGTAAGGCGAGCTCGCGTTTGTTTCCCAGTCCTAAATGGAGTTGTGTCACAAGCAGTTTTTGGTCCTACGAGCAAGAGTTGTTTTCTGGTAAGAAGAGTCACTATTGCGCTCCAATTGCCATACACAGTGCAAATAGCACTCGCGTCTGTTCCCCGCAAGTACAGTGTATTGGACTGAATAGGAGCTACTGTTCTTGTCAGTTTCCTAAGAGTTGAACTAGATATGGTCCGTGTGTGTAGGAAGCACAGTTCTTTTGTTCTGAGCAAGCTCACTGTTCTGGCCCGATAGGAAACACTGTAGAGTAGAGGAGTGCTCTTTTCTCAAAAGCAGAGTGTGTTTCTTGTAAAACGAGCTATCATTTGTTTCCCAGTCCTAAATGGAGTTGAATCACATGCAGTTTCTGGTCCTATGAGCAAGAGTTGTTTTCTGGTAAGAAGAGTCACTATTGTGCTCCCATTGTCATACACAGGGCAAATAGCGCTGGCGTCTGTTCCCAGCATGTACAGTGTATTGGACTGAAGAGGATATACTGTTCTTGTCAGGTTCCTAAGCAGAGTTGAACTAGATATGGCCGTGAGTGTAGGAAGCACAATTCTTTTGTTCTGAGCAAGCTCACTGTTCTGGCCCTATAGGAAACACAGTAAAGTAGAAGAGTGCTCTTTTCTCTAAAGCAGAGTGTGTTTCTTGTAAGGCGAGCTTGCGTTTGTTTCCCAGTCCTAAATGGAGTTGAATCACATGCAGTTTCTGGTCCTACGAGCAAGAGTTGTTTTATAGTAAGAAGAGTCACTATTGCGCTGCCATTGCCATACACAGGACAAATAGCACTGGCATCTGTTCCCAGCAAGTACAGTGTATTGCACTGAAGAGGATCTACTATTCTTGTCAATTTCCTAAGCAGAATTGAAGTAGATATGACCGTATGTGTAGGAAGCACAGTTCGTTTGTTCTGAGCAAGCTCACTGTTTTGGTCTTAATGGAAACACAGTTGAGTAGAAGAGTGCTCTTTTCTCAAAAGCAGAGTGTGTTTCTTGTAAGGCGAACTCGCGTTTGTTTCCCAGGCCTAAATGGAGTTGAGTCACATGCAGTTTTTTGTCCTACGAGCAATAGTTGATTTCTGGTAAGACGAGTCACTATTGTGCTCCAATTGCCATACACAGTGCAAATAGCACTCGCCTCTGTTCCCAGCAAGTACAGTGTATTGGACTGAAGAGGAGCTACTGTTCTTGTCAGGTTCCTAAGCAGAGTTGAACTAGATATGGTCCGTGTATGTAGGAAGCACAGTTCTTTTGTTCTGAGCAAGCTCACTGTTTGGACCCCATAGGAAACACAGTAGAGTAGAAGAGTGCACTCTTCTCAAAAGCAGAGTGTGTTTCTTGTAAGGCAGCTAGCATTTGTGTCCCAGTCTTAAATGGAGTTGAATGACATACAGTTTCTGGTCCTACGAGCAAGAGTTGTTTTCTGGTAAGGAAAGTCACTATTGTGCTCCCATTGCCATACACAGTGCAAATAGCACTCGCGTCTGTTCCCAGCAAGTACAGTTTATTGGACTGAAGAGGAGCTACTGTTCTTGTCAGTTTCCTAAGCAGAGTTGAACTAGATATGGGCCGTGTGTGTAGGAAGCACAGTTCTTTTGTTCTGAGCAAGCTCACTGTTCTGGCCCTATAGGAAACACAGTAGAGTAGAAGAGTGCTCTTTTCTCTAAGAAGAGTGTGTTTCTTGTAAGGCCAGCTAGCGTTTGTTTCCCAGTCCTAAATGGAGTTGAATCACATGCAGTTTCCTGTCCTACGAGCAAGAGTTGTTTTCTGGTAAGAAGAGTCACTATTGTGCTCCAATTGTCATACACAGGGCAAATAGCACTGGCGTCTGTTCCCAGTATGTACAGTGTATTGGACTGAACAGGATCTACTGTTCTTGTCAGGTTCCTAAGCAGAGTTGAACTAGATATGTCCGTGTGTGTAGGAAGCACAGTTCTTTTGTTCTGAGCAAGCTCACTGTTCTGGCACTATAGGAAACACAGTAGAGTAGAACAGTGCTCTTTTCTCAAAAGCAGAGTGTGTTTCTTGTAAGTCGACCAGTGTTTGTTTCCCAGTCCTAAATGGAGTGGATTCACATGCAGTTTCTGGTCCTACGAGCAAGAGTTGTTTTCTGGTAAGGAAGTCACTATTGTGCTCCCATTGCCATACACAGTGCAAATAGCACTCGCGTCTGTTCCCAGCAAGTACAGTGTATCGGACTGAAGAGGAGCTACTCTTCTTGTCGGTTTCCTAAGGAGAGTTGAACGAGGTATGGCCGTGTGTGTAGGAAGCACAGTTCTTTTGTTCTGAGCAAGCTCACTGTTTGGACCACATAGGAAACACAGTAGAGTAGAAGAGTGCTCTTTTCTCTAAAGCAGAGTGTGTTTCTTGAAAGGCGAGCTAGCGTTTGTTTCCCGTCCTAAATGCAGTTGAATCACATGCAGTTTTTTGTCCTACGAGCAAGAGTTGTTTTCTGGTAAGAAGAGTCACTATTGCACTGCCATTGCCATACACAGGACAAATAGCACTGGCGTCTGTTGCCAGGAAGTACAGTGTATTGGACTGAAGAGGATCTACTGTTCTTGTCAGGTTTATAAGCAGAATTGAACTAGATATGGCCGTGTGTGTAGGAAGCACAGTTTTTTTGTTCTGAGCAAGTTCACTGTTCGGACCCCATAGGAAACACAGTAGAGTAGAAGAGTGCTCTTTTCTCTAAAGCAGATTGTGTTTCTTGTAAGCCGAGCTAGCAATTGTTTCCCAGTCCTAAATGGAGTTGAATCACATGCAGTTTCTGGTGCTACGAGCAAGAGTTTTTTATGGTAAGAATAGTCACTATTGCGCTGCCATTGCCATACACAGGACAAATAGCACTGGCGTCTGTTCCCACCAAGTACAGTGTATTGGACTGAAGAGGATCTACTGTTCTTGTCAGGTTCCTAATCAGAATTGAACTAGATATGGCCGTGTGTGTACGAAGCACAGTTCTTTTGTTCTGAGCAAGCTCACTGCTCTGGCCCTACAGGAAACACAGTAGAGTAGAAGAGTGCTCTTTTCTCAAAAGCAGAGGGTGTTTCTTGGAAGGCGAGCTAGCATTTGTTTCCCAGTCCTAAATGGAGTTGAATCCCAGGCAGTTTCTGGTCCTACGAGCAAGAGTTGTGTTCTGGTAAGAAGAGTCACTACTGTGCTGCCATTGCCATACACAGGATAAATAGCACTGTTGTCTGTTCCCAGCAAGTACAGTGTATTGGACTGAAGAGGAGCTACTGTTCTTGTCAGGTTCCTAAGCAGAGTTGAACTAGATATGGTCCGTGTATGTAGGAAGCACAGTTCTTTTGTTCTGAGCAAGCTCACTGTTTGGACCCCATAGGAAACACAGTAGAGTAGAAGAGTGCACTCTTCTCAAAAGCAGAGTGTGTTTCTTGTAAGGCAGCTAGCGTTTGTGTCCCAGTCTTAAATGGAGTTGAATGACATACAGTTTCTGGTCCTACGAGCAAGAGTTGTTTTCTGGTAAGGAAAGTCACTATTGTGCTCCCATTGCCATACACAGTGCAAATAGCACTCGCGTCTGTTCCCAGCAAGTACAGTTTATTGGACTGAAGAGGAGCTACTGTTCTTGTCAGTTTCCTAAGCAGAGTTGAACTAGATATGGGCCGTGTGTGTAGGAAGCACAGTTCTTTTGTTCTGAGCAAGCTCACTGTTCTGGCCCTATAGGAAACACAGTAGAGTAGAAGAGTGCTCGTTTCTCTAAGAAGAGTGTGTTTCTTGTAAGGCCAGCTAGCGTTTGTTTCCCAGTCCTAAATGGAGTTGAATCACATGCAGTTTCCTGTCCTACGAGCAAGAGTTGTTTTCTGGTAAGAAGAGTCACTATTGTGCTCCAATTGTCATACACAGGGCAAATAGCACTGGCGTCTGTTCCCAGTATGTACAGTGTATTGGACTGAACAGGATCTACTGTTCTTGTCAGGTTCCTAAGCAGAGTTGAACTAGATATGTCCGTGTGTGTAGGAAGCACAGTTCTTTTGTTCTGAGCAAGCTCACTGTTCTGGCACTATAGGAAACACAGTAGAGTAGAACAGTGCTCTTTTCTCAAAAGCAGAGTGTGTTTCTTGTAAGTCGACCAGTGTTTGTTTCCCAGTCCTAAATGGAGTGGATTCACATGCAGTTTCTGGTCCTACGAGCAAGAGTTGTTTTCTGGTAAGGAAGTCACTATTGTGCTCCCATTGCCATACACAGTGCAAATAGCACTCGCGTCTGTTCCCAGCAAGTACAGTGTATCGGACTGAAGAGGAGCTACTCTTCTTGTCGGTTTCCTAAGGAGAGTTGAACGAGGTATGGCCGTGTGTGTAGGAAGCACAGTTCTTTTGTTCTGAGCAAGCTCACTGTTTGGACCACATAGGAAACACAGTAGAGTAGAAGAGTGCTCTTTTCTCTAAAGCAGAGTGTGTTTCTTGAAAGGCGAGCTAGCGTTTGTTTCCCGTCCTAAATGCAGTTGAATCACATGCAGTTTTTTGTCCTACGAGCAAGAGTTGTTTTCTGGTAAGAAGAGTCACTATTGCACTGCCATTGCCATACACAGGACAAATAGCACTGGCGTCTGTTGCCAGGAAGTACAGTGTATTGGACTGAAGAGGATCTACTGTTCTTGTCAGGTTTATAAGCAGAATTGAACTAGATATGGCCGTGTGTGTAGGAAGCACAGTTTTTTTGTTCTGAGCAAGTTCACTGTTCGGACCCCATAGGAAACACAGTAGAGTAGAAGAGTGCTCTTTTCTCTAAAGCAGATTGTGTTTCTTGTAAGCCGAGCTAGCAATTGTTTCCCAGTCCTAAATGGAGTTGAATCACATGCAGTTTCTGGTGCTACGAGCAAGAGTTTTTTATGGTAAGAATAGTCACTATTGCGCTGCCATTGCCATACACAGGACAAATAGCACTGGCGTCTGTTCCCACCAAGTACAGTGTATTGGACTGAAGAGGATCTACTGTTCTTGTCAGGTTCCTAATCAGAATTGAACTAGATATGGCCGTGTGTGTACGAAGCACAGTTCTTTTGTTCTGAGCAACCTCACTGCTCTGGCCCTACAGGAAACACAGTAGAGTAGAAGAGTGCTCTTTTCTCAAAAGCAGAGGGTGTTTCTTGGAAGGCGAGCTAGCATTTGTTTCCCAGTCCTAAATGGAGTTGAATCCCAGGCAGTTTCTGGTCCTACGAGCAAGAGTTGTGTTCTGGTAAGAAGAGTCACTACTGTGCTGCCATTGCCATACACAGGATAAATAGCACTGTTGTCTGTTCCCAGCAAGTACACTGTATTGGACTGAAGAGGATCTACTCTTCATGTCAGGTTCCTAAGCAGAATTGAACTACATATGGCCGTGATTGTAGGAAGCACAGTTCTTTTGTTCTGAGCAAGCTCACTGTTCTGGCCCAATAGAAAACACAGTAGAGTAGAAGAGTGCTCTTTTCTCAAAAGCACAGTGTGTTTCTTGGAAGGCGAGCTAGTGTTTTTTTTTCCCAGTCCTAAATGGAGTTGAATCACATGCAGTTTCTGGTCCTACGAGCAAGAGTTGTTTTCTGGTAAGGAAAGTCACTGTTGTGCTCCAATTGCTGTACAAGTGCAAATAGCACTCCCATCTGTTCCCAGCAAGTACAGAGTATTGGACTGAAGAGGAGCTAATGTTCTTGTCAGTTTCCTAAGCAGAGTTGAACTAGATATGGCCCGTGTGTGTAGGAAGCACAGTTCTTTTGTTCTGAGCAAGCTCACTGTTCGGACCCGATAGGAAACACAGTAGAGTAGAAGAGTGCTCTTTTATCAAAAGCAGAGTGTGTTTCATGTAAGGCGAGCTAGCGTTTCTTTCCCAGTCCTAAATGGAGTTGAATCACATGTAGTTTCTGGTCCTACGAGCATGAGTTGTTTTCTGGTAAGGAAAGTCACTATTGCGCTTCCATTGCCATACATAGTGCAAATAGCACTCGGTCCGTTCCCAGCAAGTACAGTGTATCGGACTGTTGAGGAGCTAATGTTCTTGTCAGTTTCCTAAGCAGAGTTGAACTAGATATGGTCCGTGTATGTAGGAAGCACAGTTCTTTTGTTCTGAGCAAGCTCACTGTTTGGACCCCATAGGAAACACAGTAGAGTAGAAGAGTGCACTCTTCTCAAAAGCAGAGTGTGTTTCTTGTAAGGCAGCTAGCGTTTATTTCCCAGTCTTAAATGGAGTTGAATCACATACAGTTTCTGGTCCTACGAGCAAGAGTTGTTTTCTGGTAAGGAAAGTCACTATTGTGCTCCCATTGCCATACACAGTACAAATAGCACTCGCGTCTGTTCCCAGCAAGTACAGTGTATTGGACTGAAGAGGAGCTACTGTTCTTGTCAGTTTCCTAAGCAGAGTTGAACTAGATATGGGCCGTGTGTGTAGGAAGCACAGTTCTTTTGTTCTGAGCAAACTCACTGTTCTGGCCCTATAGGAAACACAGTAGAGTAGAAGAGTGCTCTTTTCTCTAAGAAGAGTGTGTTTCTTGTAAGGCCAGCTAGCGTTTGTTTCCCAGTCCTAAATGGAGTTGAATCACATGCAGTTTCCTGTCCTACGAGCAAGAGTTGTTTTCTGGTAAGAAGAGTCACTATTGTGCTCCAATTGTCATACACAGGGCAAATAGCACTGGCATCTGTTCCCAGTATGTACAGTGTATTGGACTGAACAGGATCTACTGTTCTTGTCAGGTTCCTAAGCAGAGTTGAACTAGATATGTCCGTGTGTGTAGGAAGCACAGTTCTTTTGTTCTGAGCAAGCTCACTGTTCTGGCACTATAGGAAACACAGTAGAGTAGAACAGTGCTCTTTTCTCAAAAGCAGAGTGTGTTTCTTGTAAGTCGACCAGTGTTTGTTTCCCAGTCCTAAATGGAGTGGATTCACATGCAGTTTCTGGTCCTACGAGCAAGAGTTGTTTTCTGGTAAGGAAGTCACTATTGTGCTCCCATTGCCATACACAGTGCAAATAGCACTCGCGTCTGTTCCCAGCAAGTACAGTGTATCGGACTGAAGAGGAGCTACTCTTCTTGTCAGTTTCCTAAGGAGAGTTGAACGAGGTATGGCCGTGTGTGTAGGAAGCACAGTTCTTTTGTTCTGAGCAAGCTCACTGTTTGGACCACGTAGGAACCACAGTAGAGTAGAAGAGTGCTCTTTTCTCAAAAGCAGAGTGTGATTCATGTAAGGGGAGCTAGCATTTGTTTCCCAGTCCTAAATGGAGTTGAATCTCATGCAGTTTCTGGTCCTACAAGCAAGAGTTGTTTTCTGGTAAGGAAAGTCACTTTGCGCTCCCATTGCCATACACAGTGCAAATAGCACTCGCGTCTTTTCCCAGCAATTACAGTGTATCGGACTGAAGAGGAGCTACTGCTCTTGTCAGTTTCCTAAGCAGAGTTGAACTAGATATGGCCCGTGTGTAGGAAGCACAGTTCTTTTGTTCTGAGCAAGCTCACTGTTCTGGCCCTACAGGAAACACAGTAGAGTAGAAGAGTGCTCTTTTCTCTAAAGCAGAGTGTGTTTCTTGTAAGGCGAGCTAGCGTTTGTTTCCCGTCCTAAATGGAGTTGAATCACATGCAGTTTTTTGTCCTACGAGCAAGAGTTGTTTTCTGGTAAGAAGAGTCACTATTGCGCTGCCATTGCCATACACAGGACAAATAGCACTGGCGTCTGTTGCCAGGAAGTACAGTGTATTGGACTGAAGAGGATCTACTGTTCTTGTCAGGTTTATCAGCAGAATTGAACTAGATATGGCCCTGTGTGTAGGAAGCACAGTTTTTTTGTTCTGAGCAAGTTCACTGTTCGGACCCATAGGAAACACAGTAGAGTAGAAGAGTGCTCTTTTCTCTAAAGCAGATTGTGTTTCTTGTAAGGCGAGCTAGCAATTGTTTCCCAGTCCTAAATGGAGTTGAATCACATGCAGTTTCTGGTGCTTCGAGCAAGAGTTTTTTATGGTAAGAATAGTCACTATTGCGCTGCCATTGCCATACACAGGACAAATAGCACTGGCGTCTGTTCCCACCAAGTACAGTGTATTGGACTGAAGAGGATCTACTGTTCTTGTCAGGTTCCTAATCAGAATTGAACTAGATATGGCCGTGTGTGTACGAAGCACAGTTCTTTTGTTCTGAGCAAGCTCACTGTTCTGGCCCTACAGGAAACACAGTAGAGTAGAAGAGTGCTCTTTTCTCAAAAGCAGAGGGTGTTTCTTGGAGGGCAAGCTAGCATTTGTTTCCCAGTCCTAAATGGAGTTGAATCCCAGGCAGTTTCTGGTCCTACGAGCAAGAGTTGTGTTCTGGTAAGAAGAGTCACTACTGTGCTGCCATTGCCATAAACAGGATAAATAGCACTGTTGTCTGTTCCCAGCAAGTACACTTTATTGGACTGAAGAGGATCTACTCTTCATGTCAGGTTCCTAAGCAGAATTGAACTACATATGGCCGTGATTGTAGGAAGCACAGTTCTTTTGTTCTGAGCAAGCTCACTGTTCTGGCCCAATAGAAAACACAGTAGAGTAGAAGAGTGCTCTTTTCTCAAAAGCACAGTGTGTTTCTTGGAAGGCGAGCTAGTGTTTTTTTTCCCAGTCCTATATGGAGTTGAATCACATGCAGTTTCTGGTCCTAAGAGCAAGAGTTGTTTTCTGTTAAGGAAAGTCACTGTTGTGCTCCAATTGCTGTACAAGTGCAAATAGCACTCCCATCTGTTCCCAGCAAGTACAGTGTATTGGACTGAAGAGGAGCTAATGTTCTTGTCAGTTTCCTAAGCAGAGTTGAACTAGATATGGCCCGTGTGAAGGAAGCACAGTTCTTTTGTTCTGATCAAGCTCACTGTTCTGGCCCTATAAAAAAAACAGTAGAGTAGAAGAGTGCTCTTTTCTCAAAAGCACAGTGTTTTTCTTGTAAGGCAAGCTAGCGTTTGTTTCCCAGTCCTAAATGGAGTTGAATCACATGCAGTTTCTGGTCCTATGAGCAAGAGTTGTTTTCTGGTAAGAAGAGTCACTATTGTGCTCCCATTGTCATACACAGGGCAAATAGCGCTGGCGTCTGTTCCCAGCATGTACAGTGTATTGGACTGAAGAGGATATACTGTTCTTGTCAGGTTCCTAAGCAGAGTTGAACTAGATATGGCCGTGAGTGTAGGAAGCACAATTCTTTTGTTCTGAGCAAGCTCACTGTTCTGGCCCTATAGGAAACAGAGTAGAGTAGAAGAGTGCTCTTTTCTCTAAAGCAGAGTGTGTTTCTTGTAAGGCGAGCTTGCGTTTGTTTCCCAGTCCTAAATGGAGTGAATCACATGCAGTTTCTGGTCCTACGAGCAAGAGTTGTTTTATAGTAAGAAGAGTCACTATTGCGCTGCCATTGCCATACACAGGCCAAATAGCACTGGCATCTGTTCCCAGCAAGTACAGTGTATTGCACTGAAGAGGATCTACTATTCTTGTCAATTTCCTAAGCAGAATTGAAGTAGATATGACCATATGTGTAGGAAGCACAGTTCTTTTGTTCTGAGCAAGCTCACTGTTTTGGTCTTAATGGAAACACAGTTGAGTAGAAGAGTGCTCTTTTCTCAAAAGCAGAGTGTGTTTCTTGTAAGGCGAACTCGCGTTTGTTTCCCAGGCCTAAATGGAGTTGAGTCACATGCAGTTTTTTGTCCTACGAGCAATAGTTGATTTCTGGTAAGACGAGTCACTATTGGGCTCCAATTGCCATACACAGTGCAAATAGCACTCGCCTCTGTTCCCAGCAAGTACAGTGTATTGGACTGAAGAGGAGCTACTGTTCTTGTCAGGTTCCTAAGCAGAGTTGAACTAGATATGGTCCGTGTATGTAGGAAGCACAGTTCTTTTGTTCTGAGCAAGCTCACTGTTTGGACCCCATAGGAAACACAGTAGAATAGAATAGTGCACTCTTCTCAAAAGCAGAGTGTGTTTCTTGTAAGGCAGCTAGCGTTTGTTTCCCAGTCTTAAATGGAGTTGAATCACATACAGTTTCTGGTCCTACGAGCAAGAGTTGTTTTCTGGTAAGGAGAGTCACTATTGTGCTCCCATTGCCATACACAGTGCAAATAGCACTCGCGTCTGTTCCCAGCAAGTACAGTGTATTGGACTGATGAGGAGCTACTGTTCTTGTCAGTTTCCTAAGCAGAGTTGAACTAGATATGGGCCGTGTGTGTAGGAAGCACAGTTCTTTTGTTCTGAGCAAGCTCACTGTTCTGGCCCTATAGGAAACACAGTAGAGTAGAAGAGTGCTCTTTTCTCTAAGAAGAGTGTGTTTCTTGTAAGGCCAGCTACCGTTTGTTTCCCAGTCCTAAATGGAGTTGAATCACATGCAGTTTCCTGTCCTACGAGCAAGAGTTGTTTTCTGGTAAGAAGAGTCACTATTGTGCTCCAATTGTCATACACAGGGCAAATAGCACTGGCGTCTGTTCCCAGTATGTACAGTGTATTGGACTGAACAGGATCTACTGTTCTTGTCAGGTTTCTATGCAGAGTTGAACTAGATATGTCCGTGTGTGTAGGAAGCACAGTTCTTTTGTTCTGAGCAAGCTCACTGTTCTGGCACTATAGGAAACACAGTAGAGTAGAACAGTGCTCTTTTCTCAAAAGCAGAGTGTGTTTCTTGTAAGTCGACCAGTGTTTGTTTCCCAGTCCTAAATGGAGTGGATTCAAATGCAGTTTCTGGTCCTACGAGCAAGAGTTGTTTTCTGGTAAAAAAGTCACTATTGTGCTCCCATTGCCATACACAGTGCAAATAGCACTCGCGTCTGTTCCCAGCAAGTACAGTGTATCGGACTGAAGAGGAGCTACTCTTCTTGTCAGTTTCCTAAGGAGAGTTGAACGAGGTATGGCCGTGTGTGTAGGAAGCACAGTTCTTTTGTTCTGAGCAAGCTCACTGTTTGGACCACATAGGAAACACAGTAGAGTAGAAGAGTGCTCTTTTCTCAAAAGCAGAGTGTGATTCATGTAAGGGGAGCTAGCATTTGTTTCCCAGTCCTAAATGGAGTTGAATCTCATGCAGTTTCTGGTCCTACAAGCAAGAGTTGTTTTCTGGTAAGGAAAGTCACTTTGCGCTCCCATTGCCATACACAGTGCAAATAGCACTCGCGTCTTTTCCCAGCAATTACAGTGTATCGGACTGAAGAGGAGCTACTGCTCTTGTCAGTTTCCTAAGCAGAGTTGAACTAGATATGGCCCGTGTGTAGGAAGCACAGTTCTTTTGTTCTGAGCAAGCTCACTGTTCTGGCCCTACAGGAAACACAGTAGAGTAGAAGAGTGCTCTTTTCTCTAAAGCAGAGTGTGTTTCTTGTAAGGCGAGCTAGCGTTTGTTTCCCGTCCTAAATGGAGTTGAATCACATGCAGTTTTTTGTCCTACGAGCAAGAGTTGTTTTCTGGTAAGAAGAGTCACTATTGCGCTGCCATTGCCATACACAGGACAAATAGCACTGGCGTCTGTTGCCAGGAAGTACAGTTTATTGGACTGAAGAGGATCTACTGTTCTTGTCAGGTTTATAAGCAGAATTGAACTAGATATGGCCGTGTGTGTAGGAAGCACAGTTTTTTTGTTCTGAGCAAGTTCACTGTTCGGACCCCATAGGAAACACAGTAGAGTAGAAGAGTGCTCTTTTCTCTAAGCAGATTGTGTTTCTTGTAAGGCGAGCTAGCAATTGTTTCCCAGTCCTAAATGGAGTTGGATCACATGCAGTTTCTGGTGCTACGAGCAAGAGTTTTTTATGGTAAGAATAGTCACTATTGCGCTGCCATTGCCATACACAGGACAAATAGCACTGGCGTCTGTTCCCACCAAGTACAGTGTATTGGACTGAAGAGGATCTACTGTTCTTGTCAGGTTCCTAATCAGAATTGAACTAGATATGGCCGTGTGTGTACGAAGCACAGTTCTTTTGTTCTGAGCAAGCTCACTGTTCTGGCCCTACAGGAAACACAGTAGAGTAGAAGAGTGCTCTTTTCTCAAAAGCAGAGGGTGTTTCTTGGAAGGCGAGCTAGCATTTGTTTCCCAGTCCTAAATGGATTTGAATCCCAGGCAGTTTCTGGTCCTACCAGCAAGAGTTGTGTTCTGGTAAGAAGAGTCACTACTGTGCTGCCATTGCCATACACAGGATAAATAGCACTGTTGTCTGTTCCCAGCAAGTACACTGTATTGGACTGAAGAGGATCTACTCTTCATGTCAGGTTCCTAAGCAGAATTGAACTACATATGGCCGTGTTTGTAGGAAGCACAGTTCTTTTGTTCTGAGAAGCTCACTGTTCTGGCCCAATAGAAAACACAGTAGAGTAGAAGAGTGCTCTTTTCTCAAAAGCACAGTGTGTTTCTTGGAAGGCGAGCTAGTGTTTTTTTTCCCAGTCCTAAATGGAGTTGAATCACATGCAGTTTCTGGTCCTACGAGCAAGAGTTGTTTTCTGGTAAGGAAAGTCACTGTTTGCTCCAATTGCTGTACAAGTGCAAATAGCACTCCCATCTGTTCCCAGCAAGTACAGTGTATTGGACAGAAGAGGAGCTAATGTTCTTGTCAGTTTCCTAAGCAGAGTTGAACTAGATATGGCCCGTGTGTGTAGGAAGCACAGTTCTTTTGTTCTGAGCAAGCTCACTGTTCGGACCCCATAGGAAACACAGTAGAGTAGAAGAGTGCTCTTTTATCAAAAGCAGAGTGTGTTTCATGTAAGGCGAGCTAGCGTTTCTTTCCCAGTCCTAAATGGAGTGAATCACATGTAGTTTCTGGTCCTACGAGCATGAGTTGTTTTCTGGTAAGGAAAGTCACTATTGCGCTTCCATTGCCATACATAGTGCAAATAGCACTCGGTCCGTTCCCAGCAAGTACAGTGTATCGGACTGTTGAGGAGCTAATGTTCTTGTCAGTTTCCTAAGCAGAGTTGAACTAGATATGGCCCGTGTGAAGGAAGCACAGTTCTTTTGTTCTGATCAAGCTCACTGTTCTGGCCCTATAAAAAAAACAGTAGAGTAGAAGAGTGCTCTTTTCTCAAAAGCACAGTGTTTTTCTTGTAAGGCGAGCTAGCGTCTGTTTCCCAGTCCTAAATGGAGTTGAATCACATGCAGTTTCTTGTCCTAGGAGCAAGAGTTGTTTTCTGGTAAGAAGAGTCACTATTGCGCTCTTATTGTCATACACAGAGCAAATAGTACTGGCATCTGTTCCCAGCATGTACAGTGTATGGACTGAAGAGGATCTACTGTTCTTGTCAGTTTCCTAAGCAGAATTGAATAGATATGGCCCCTGTGTGCAGGAAGCTCAGTTCTTTTGTTCTGAGGAAACTCCCTGTTCTGGCTCTATAGGAAACACAGTAGAGTAGAAGAGTGCTCTTTTCTCTAAAGCAGAGTGTGTTTCTTGTAAGATGAACTAGCGTTTGTTTCCCACTTCTAAATGGAGTTGAATCACATTCAGTTTCTGGTCCTACGAGCAAGAGTTGTTTTGTGGTAAGAATAGTCACTATTGCGCTGCCATTGCCATACACAGGACAAATAGCACTGGCGTCTGTTCCCAGCAAGTACAGTTTATTGGACTGAAGAGGATCTACTGTTCTTGTCAGGTTCCTAATCAGAATTGAACAAGATATGGCCGTGTGTGTAGGAAGCACAGTTCCTTTGTACTGAGCAAGCTCACTGTTTTGACCACAGCGGAAACACAGTAGAGTAGAATAGTGCTCTTTTCTCAAAAGCAGAGGGTGTTTCTTGTAAGGCGAGCTAGCGTTAGTTTCCCAGTCCTAAGTGGAGTTGAATCCTATGCAGTTTCTGGTCCTACGAGCAAGAGTTGTGTTCTGGTAAGAAGAGTCACTATTGTGCTGCCATTGCCATACACAGGACAAATAGCACTGTTGTCTGTTCCCAGCAAGTACACTGTATTGGACTGAAGAGGATCTACTGCTCATGTCAGGTTCCTAAGCAGAATTGAACTAGATATGGCCGTGTGTGGAAGAAGCACAGTTTTTTTGTTCTGAGCAAGCTCACTGTTCGGACGACATAGGAAACACAGTAGAGTAGAAGAGTGCTCTTTTCTCAAAAGCAGAGTGTGTTTCTTGTAAGGCGAGCTAGCGTTTGTTTCCCAGTCCTAAATGGAGATGAATCACATGCAGTTTCTGGTCCTATGAGCAAGAGTTGTTTTCTGGTTAGGAAAGTCACTATTGTGTTCCCATTGCCATACAAAGTGCAAAGAGCACTCGCGTCTGTTCCCAGCAAGTACAGTGTATCGGACTGAAGAGGAGCTACTGTTCATGTCAGTTTCCTAAGCAGAGTTGAACGAGATATGGCCCATGTGTGTAGGATGAACAGTTCTCTTGTTCTGAGCAAGCTCACTGTTCTGGCCCTATAGGAAACACAGTAGAGTAGAAGAGTGCTCTTTTCTCAAAAGCAGAGTGTGTTTCATGTAAGGCGAGCTAGCAGTTGTTTCCCAGTCCTAAATGGAGTTGAATCACATGCAGTTTCTGGTCCTACGAGCAAGAGTTGTTTTCTGATAAGGAAAGTCACTATTGCGCTCCCATTGCCATACATAGTGCAAATAGCACTCGGTCCGTTCCCAGCAAGTACAGTGCACAGGACTGAAGAGGAGCTACTGTTCTTTTCAGTTTCCTAAGCAGAGTTGAACTAGATATGGCCCGTGTGAAGGAATCACAGTTCTTTTGTTCTGATCAAGCACACTGTTCTGGCCCTATAGGAAACACAGTAGAGTAGAAGAGTGCTCTTTTCTCAAAAGCAGAGTGTTTTTCTTGTAAGGCGAGCTAGCGTTTGTTTCCCAGTCCTAAATGGAGTTGAATCACATGCAGTTTTTGGTCCTAGGAACAAGAGTTGTTTTCTGGTAAGAAGAGTCACTATTGCCCTCCCATTGTCATACACAGGGCAAATAGTACTGGCATCTGTTCCCTGCATGTACAGTGGATTGGACTGAATAGGATCTACTGTTCTTGTCAGTTTCCTAAGCAGAATTGAATAGATATGGCCCCTGTGTGCAGGAAGCACAGTTCTTTTGTTCTGAGGAAGCTCACATTTCAGGCCCTATAGGAAACACAGTAGAGTAGAAGAGTGCTCTTTTCTCAAAAGCAGAGTGTGTTTCATGTAAGGTGAGCTAGCATTTGTTTCCCAGACCTAAATGGAGTTGAATCCCATGCAGTTTCTGGTCCTACGAGCAAGAGTTGTGTTCTGGTAAGAAGAGTCACTATTGGGCTGCCATTGCCATTCACAGGACAAATAGCACTGTTGTCTGTTCCCAGCAAGTACACTGTATTGGACTGAAGAGTATCTACTGTTCATGTCAGGTTCCTAAGCAGAATTGAACAAGATATGGCCGTGTGTGGAGGAAGCACAGTTTTTTTGGTCTGAGCAAGCTCACTGTTCGGACCACATAGGAAACACAGTAGAGTAGAAGAGTGCTCTTTTCTCAAAAGCAGAGTGTGTTTCTTGTAAGGCGAGCTAGCGTTTGTTTCCCAGTCCTAAATGGAGTTGAATCACATGCAGTTTTTGGTCCTACAAGCAAGAGTTGTTTTCTGGTAAGAAGAGTCACTATTGTGCTCCCATTGTTTTACACAGGGCAAATAGCACTGGCGTCTGTTCCCAGCATGTACAGTGTATTGGACTGAAGAGGATCTACTGTTCTTGTCAGGATCCTAAGCAGAATTGAACTAGATATGGCCGTGTGTGTAGGAAGCACAGTCTTTTGTACTTAGCATGCTCACTGTTCTGGCCCTATAGGAAACACAGTAGAGTAGAAGAGTGCTCTTTTCTCAAAAGCAGAGTGTGTTTCATGTAAGGTGAGCTAGCATTTGTTTCCCAGACCTAAATGGAGTTGAATCCCATGCAGTTTCTGGTCCTACGAGCAAGAGTTGTGTTCTGGTAAGAAGAGTCACTATTGGGCTGCCATTGCCATTCACAGGACAAATAGCACTGTTGTCTGTTCCCAGCAAGTACACTGTATTGGACTGAAGAGTATCTACTGTTCATGTCAGGTTCCTAAGCAGAATTGAACAAGATATGGCCGTGTGTGGAGGAAGCACAGTTTTTTTGGTCTGAGCAAGCTCACTGTTCGGACCACATAGGAAACACAGTAGAGTAGAAAAGTGCTCTTTTCTCAAAAGCAGAGTGTGTTTCTTGTAAGGCGAGCTAGCGTTTGTTTCCCAGTCCTAAATGGAGTTGAATCACATGCAGTTTTTGGTCCTACAAGCAAGGGTTGTTTTCTGGTAAGAAGAGTCACTATTGTGCTCCCATTGTTTTACACAGGGCAAATAGCACTGGTGTCTGTTCCCAGCATGTACAGTGTATTGGACTGAAGAGGATCTACTGTTCTTGTCAGGATCCTAAGCAGAATTGAACTAGATATGGCTGTGTGTGTAGGAAGCACAGTCTTTTGTACTGAGCATGCTCACTGTTCTGGCCCGATAGGAAACACAGTAGAGTAGAAGAGTGCACTTTTCTCAAAAGCAGAGTGTGTTTCTTGTAAGGCGAGCTAGCGTTTGTTTTCCAGTCCTAAATGGAGTTGAATCACATGCAGTTTCTGGTCCTACGAGCAAGAGTTGTTTTCTGATAAGGAAAGTCACTATTGCGCTCCCATTGCCATACATAGTGCAAATAGCACTCGGTCCGTTCCCAGCAAGTACAGTGCATCGGACTGAAGAGGAGCTACTGTTCTTGTCAGTTTCCTAAGCAGAGTTGAACTAGATATGGCCCGTGTGAAGGAATCACACTTCTTTTGTTCTGATCAAGCACACTGTTCTGGCCCTATAGGAAACACAGTAGAGTAGAAGAGTGCTCTTTTCTCAAAAGCAGAGTGTGTTTCTTGTAAGGCGAGCTAGCGTTTGTTTCCCAGTCCTAAATGGAGTTGAATCACATGCAGTTTTTGGTCCTACAAGCAAGAGTTGTTTTCTGGTAAGAAGAGTCACTATTGTGCTCCCATTGTTTTACACAGGGCAAATAGCACTGGCATCTGTTCCCAGCATGTACAGTGTATTGGACTGAAGAGGATCTACTGTTCTTGTCAGGTTCCTAAGCAGAATTGAACTAGATATGGCCGTGTGTGTAGGAAGCACAGTCTTTTGTTCAGAGCATGCTCACTGTTCTGGCCCTATAGGAAACACAGTAGAGTAGAAGAGTGCTCTTTTCTCAAAAGCAGAGTGTGTTTCTTGTAAGGCGAGCTAGCGTTTGTTTCCCAGTCCTAAATGGAGTTGAATCACATGCAGTTTCTGGTCCTATGAGCAAGAGTTGTTTTCTGGTAAGGAAAGTCACTATTGTGCTCCCATTGCCATACAAAGTGCAAAGAGCACTCGCGTCTGTTCCCAGCAAGTACAGTGTATCGGACTGAAGAGGAGCGACTGTTCTTGTCAGTTTCCTAAGCAGAGTTGAACGAGATATGGCCCGTGTGTGTAGGAAGAACAGTTCTCTTGTTCTGAGCAAGCTCACTGTTCTGGCCCTATAGGAAACACAGTAGAGTAGAAGAGTGCTCTTTTCTCAAAAGCAGAGTGTGTTTCATGTAAGGTGAGCTAGCAGTTGTTTCCCAGTCCTAAATGGAGTTGAATCACATGCAGTTTCTGGTCCTACGAGCAAGAGTTGTTTTCTGATAAGGAAAGTCACTATTGCGGTCCCATTGCCATACATAGTGCAAATAGCACTCGGTCCGTTCCCAGCAAGTACAGTGCATCGGACTGAAGAGGAGCTACTGTTCTTGTCAGTTTCCTAAGCAGAGTTGAACTAGATATGGCCCGTGTGAAGGAATCACAGTTCTTTTGTTCTGATCAAGCACACTGTTCGGGCCCTATAGGAAACACAGTAGAGTAGAAGAGTGCTCTTTTCTCAAAAGCAGAGTGTGTTTCATGTAAGGTGAGCTAGCATTTGTTTCCCAGACCTAAATGGAGTTGAATCCCATGCAGTTTCTGGTCCTAGGAGCAAGAGTTGTGTTCTGGTAAGAAGAGTCACTATTGGGCTGCCATTGCCATTCACAGGACAAATAGCACTGTTGTCTGTTCCCAGCAAGTACACTGTATTGGACTGAAGAGTATCTACTGTTCATGTCAGGTTCCTAAGCAGAATTGAACAAGATATGGCCGTGTGTGGAGGAAGCACAGTTTTTTTGGTCTGAGCAAGCTCACTGTTCGGACCACATAGGAAACACAGTAGAGTAGAAGAGTGCTCTTTTCTCAAAAGCAGAGTGTGTTTCTTGTAAGGCGAGCTAGCGTTTGTTTCCCAGTCCTAAATGGAGTTGAATCACATGCAGTTTTTGGTCCTACAAGCAAGAGTTGTTTTCTGGTAAGAAGAGTCACTATTGTGCTCCCATTGTTTTACACAGGGCAAATAGCACTGGCGTCTGTTCCCAGCATGTACAGTGTATTGGACTGAAGAGGATCTACTGTTCTTGTCAGGTTCCTAAGCAGAATTGAACTAGATATGGCCGTGTGTGTAGGAAGCACAGTCTTTTGTACTGAGCATGCTCACTGTTCTGGCCCTATAGGAAACACAGTAGAGTAGAAGAGTGCACTTTTCTCAAAAGCAGAGTGTGTTTCTTGTAAGGCGAGCTAGCGTTTGTTTCCCAGTCCTAAATGGAGTTGAATCACATGCAGTTTCTGGTCCTATGAGCAAGAGTTGTTTTCTGGTAAGGAAAGTCACTATTGTGCTCCCATTGCCATACAAAGTGCAAAGAGCACTCGCGTCTGTTCCCAGCAAGTACAGTGTATCGGACTGAAGAGGAGCGACTGTTCTTGTCAGTTTCCTAAGCAGAGGTGAACGAGATATGGCCCGTGTGTGTAGGAAGAACAGTTCTCTTGTTCTGAGCAAGCTCACTGTTCTGGCCCTATAGGAAACCCAGTAGAGTAGAAGAGTGCTCTTTTCTCAAAAGCAGAGTGTGTTTCATGTAAGGCGAGCTAGCAGTTGTTTCCCTGTCCTAAATGGAGTTGAATCACATGCAGTTTCTGGTCCTACGAGCAAGAGTTGTTTTCTGATAAGGAAAGTCACTATTGCGCTCCCATTGCCATACATAGTGCAAATAGCACTCGGTCCGTTCCCAGCAAGTACAGTGCATCGGACTGAAGAGGAGCTACTGATCTTGTCAGTTTCCTAAGCAGAGTTGAACTAGATATGGCCCGTGTGAAGGAATCACAGTTCTTTTGTTCTGATCAATCACACTGTTCTGGCCCTATAGGAAACACAGTAGAGTAGAAGAGTGCTCTTTTCTCAAAAGCAGAGTGTGTTTCTTGTAAGGCGAGCTAGCGTTTGTTTCCCAGTCCTAAATGGAGTTGAATCACAAGCAGTTTTTGGTCCTACAAGCAAGAGTTGTTTTCTGGTAAGAAGAGTCACTATTGTGCTCCCATTGTTTTACACAGGGCAAATAGCACTGGCGTCTGTTCCCAGCATGTACAGTGTATTGGACTGAAGAGGATATACTGTTCTTGTCAGGTTCCTAAGCAGAATTGAACTAGATATGGCCGTGTGTGTAGGAAGCACAGTCTTTTGTTCAGAGCATGCTCACTGTTCTGGCCCTATAGGAAACACAGTAGAGTAGAAGAGTGCTCTTTTCTCAAAAGCAGAGTGTGTTTCTTGTAAGGCGAGCTAGCGTTTGTTTCCCAGTCCTAAATGGAGTTGAATCACATGCAGTTTCTGGTCCTATGAGCAAGAGTTGTTTTCTGGTAAGGAAAGTCACTATTGTGCTCCCATTGCCATACAAAGTGCAAAGAGCACTCGCGTCTGTTCCCAGCAAGTACAGTGTATCGGACTGAAGAGGAGCGACTGTTCTTGTCAGTTTCCTAAGCAGAGTTGAACGAGATATGGCCCGTGTGTGTAGGAAGAACAGTTCTCTTGTTCTGAGCAAGCTCACTGTTCTGGCCCTATAGGAAACACAGTAGAGTAGAAGAGTGCTCTTTTCAAAAAAACAGAGTGTGTTTCATGTAAGGCGAGCTAGCAGTTGTTTCCCAGTCTTAATGGAGTTGAATCACATGCAGTTTCTGGTCCTACGAGCAAGAGTTGTTTTCTGATAAGGAAAGTCACTATTGCGCTCCCATTGCCATACATAGTGCAAATAGCACTCGGTCCATTCCCAGCAAGTACAGTGCATCGGACTGAAGAGGAGCTACTGTCCTTGTCAGTTTCCTAAGCAGAGTTGAACTAGATATGGCCCGTGTGAAGGAATCACACTTCTTTTGTTCTGATCAAGCACACTGTTCTGGCCCTATAGGAAACACAGTAGAGTAGAAGAGTGCTCTTTTCTCAAAAGCAGAGTGTTTTTCTTGTAAGGCGAGCTAGCGTTTGTTTCCCAGTCCTAAATGGAGTTGAATCACATGCAGTTTCTGGTCCTAGGTACAAGAGTTGTTTTCTGGTAAGAAGAGTCACTATTGCGCTCCCATTGTCATACACAGGGCAAATAGTACTGGCGTCTGTTCCCAGCATGTACAGTGGATTGGACTGAAGAGGATCTACTGTTCTTGTCAGTTTCCGAAGCAGAATTGAATAGATATGGCCCCTGTGTGCAGGAAGCACAGTTCTTTTGTACTGAGGAAGCTCACTCTTCAGGCCCTATAGGAAACACAGTAGAGTAGAAGAGTGCTCTTTTCTCAAAAGCAGAGTGTGTTTCATGTAAGGTGAGCTAGCATTTGTTTCCCAGTCCTAAATGGAGTTGAATCACATGCAGCTTCTGGTCCTACGAGCAAGAGTTGTTTTCTGGTAAGGAAAGTCACAATGGTGCTCCCATTGCCATACACAGTGCAAATAGCACTCACGTGTGTTCCCAGCTATTACAGTGTATCGGACTGAAGAGGAGCTACTGTTTTTGTCAGTTCCTAATCAGAGTTGAACTAGATATGGCCCGTGTGTGTAGGAAGCACAGTTTTTTTTTTCTGAGCAAGCTCACTGTTCTGGCCCTAGAGGAAACACTTTAGAGTATAAGAGGGCTCTTTTCTCAAAAGCAGAGTGTGTTTCTTGTAATGCGAGCTAGCGTTTGTTTCCCAGTCCTAAATGGAGTTGAATCTCATGCAGTTTCTGGTCCTACGAGCAAGAGTTGTTTTCTGGTAAGAAGAGTCACTATTGTGCTCCCATTGCCATACACAGTGCAAATAGCACTCGCGTCTGTTCCCAGGAAGTACAGTGTATCGGACTGAAGAGGAGCTACTGTTCTTGTCAGTTTCCTAAGCAGAGTTGAACGAGATATGGCCCGTGTGTGTAGGAAGCTCAGTTCTTTTGTTTTGAGCAAGCTCACTGTTTTGACCACATAGGAAACACAGTAGAGTAGAAGAGAGTTTTTTTCTCAAAAGCAGGGTGTGTTTCTTGTAAGGCGAGCTAGTGTTTGTTTCCCAGTCCTAAATGGAGTTGAATCACATGCAGTTTCTGGTCCTACGAGCAAGAGTTGATTTCTGGTAAGGAAAGTCACTATTGTGCTCCCATTGCCATACACAGTGCAAATAGCACTCGCGACTGTTCCCAGCAATTACAGTGTATTTGACTGAAGAGGAGCTACTGTTCTTGTCAGTTTCCTAAACAGAGTTGAACTAGATATGGTCCGTGTGTAGGAAGCAAAGTTTTCTGTTCTGAGCAAGCTCACTGTTTGGACCCCATAGGAAACACAGTAGAGTAGAAGAGTGCTCTTTTCTCAAATGCAGAATGTGTTTCTTGTAAGGCGAGCTAGTGTTTGTTTCCCATTCCTAAATGGAGTGGAATCACATGCAGTTTCTGGTCCTATTATTAAGAATTGGTTTCTGGTAAGGAAAGACACGATTGAGCTCTCATTGCCATACATAGAGCAAATTGCACTCGGTCCGTTCCCAGCTAGTACAGTGCATCGGACTGAAGAGGAGCTACTGTTCTTGTCAGTTTCCTAAGCAGAGTTGAACTAGATATGGCCCGTGTGAAGGAAGCACAGTTCTTTTGTTCTGATCAAGCTCACTGCTCTGGCCCTATAGGAAACACAGTAGAGTAGAAGAGTGCTCTTTTCTCAAAAGCAGAGTGTTTTTCTTGTAAAGCAAGCTAGCGTTTGTTTCCCAGTCCTAAATGGAGTTGAATCACATGCAGTTTCTGGTCCTAGGAACATAGTTGTTTTCTGGTAAGAAGAGTCACTATTGCGCTCCCATTGTCATACACAGGGCAAATAGTACTGGTGTCTGTTCCCAGCATGTACAGTGTATTGGACTGAAGAGGATCTACTGTTCTTGTCAGTTTCCTAAGCAGAATTGAATAGATATGGCCCCTGTGTGCATGAAGCACAGTTATTTTGTTCTGAGGAAGCTCACTCTTCAGGCCCTATAGGAAACACAGTATAGTAGAAGAATGCTCTTTTGTCAAAAGCAGAGTGTTTTTCTTGTAAGGCGAGCTTGCATTTCTTTCCCAGTCCTAAATGGAGCTGAGACAAATGCAGTTTTTGGTCCTACGAGCAAGAGTTTTTTTCTGGTAAGAAGAGTCCCTATTGCGCTCCCATTGTCATACACAGAGCAAATAGTCCTGGCGTCTGTTCCTAGCATGTACAGTGAATTGGACTGAAGAGGAGCTACTGTTCTTGTCAGTTTCCTAAGCAGAGTTGAACTAGATATGGCCCGTGTGTGTAGGAAGCACAGTTCTTTTGTTCTGAGCAAGCTCACTGTTCGGACCCATAGGAAACACAGTAGAATAGAAGAGTGCTCTTTTCTCAGGAGCAGAGTGTGTTTCATGTAAGGCGAGCTAGCATTTGTTTCCCAGTCCTAAATGGAGTTGAATCACATGCAGTTTCTGGTCCTATGAGCAAGAGTTGTTTTCTGGTAAGAAAAGTCACTGTTGTGCTCCCATTGCCATACACAGTGCAAATAGCACTCGCGTGTGTTGCCAGCTAGTACAGGGTATCGTACTGAAGAGGAGTTACTATTTTTGTCAGTTTCCTAAGCAGAGTTGAACTAGATATGGCCCGTGTGTGTAACAAGCACAGTTTTTTTTTTTTTTCTGAGCAAGATCACTGTTCTGGCCCTATAGGAAACACTTTAGAGAATAAGAGGGCTCTTTTCTCAAAAGCAGAGTGTGTTTCTTGTAATGCGAGCTAGCGTTTGTTTCCCAGTCCTAAATGGAGTTGAATCTCATGCAGTTTCTGGTCCTACGAGCAAGAGTTGTTTTCTGGTAAGGAAAGTCACTATGGCGCTCCCATTGCCATAAACAGTGCAAATAGCACTCGCGTGTGTTCCCAGCTAGTACAGTGTACCGGACTGAAGAGGAGCAAGTGTTTTTGTCAGTTTCCTAAGCAGAGTTGAACTAGATATGGCCCGTCTGTGTAGGATGCACAGTTTTTTTTTTTCTGAGCAAGCTCACTGTTCTGGCCTTATAGGAAACACTTAAGAGTATAAGATGGCTCTTTTCTCAAAAGCAGAGTGTGTTTCTTGTAATGCGAGCTAGCGTTTGTTTCCCAGTCCTAAATGGTGTTGAATCTCATGCAGTTTCTGGTCCTACGAGCAAGAGTTGTTTTCTGGTAAGAAGAGTCACTATTGTGCTCCCATTGCCATGCACAGAGCAAATAGCACTCGCGTCTGTTCCCAGCAAGTACAGTGTATTGGACTGAAGAGTAGCTACTGTTGTTGTCAGTTTCCTAAGCAGAGTTGAACTAGATATGGCCCGTGTGTGTAGGAAGCACAGTTCTTTTGTTCTGAGCAAGCTCACTGTTCGGACCCATAGGAAACACAGTAGAATAGAAGAGTGCTCTTTTCTCAAAAGCAGAGTGTGTTTCATGTAAGGCGAGCTAGCATTTGTTTCCCAGTCCTAAATGGAGTTGAATCACATGCAGTTTCTGGTCCTATGAGCAAGAGTTGTTTTCTGGTAAGAAAAGTCACTGTTGTGCTCCCATTGCCATACACAGTGCAAATAGCACTCGCGTGTGTTGCCAGCTAGTACAGGGTATCGTACTGAAGAGGAGTTACTATTTTTGTCAGTTTCCTAAGCAGAGTTGAACTAGATATGGCCCGTGTGTGTAACAAGCACAGTTTTTTTTTTTCTGAGCAAGATCACTGTTCTGGCCCTATAGGAAACACTTTAGAGAATAAGAGGGCTCTTTTCTCAAAAGCAGAGTGTGTTTCTTGTAATGCGAGCTAGCGTTTGTTTCCCAGTCCTAAATGGAGTTGAATCTCATGCAGTTTCTGGTCCTACGAGCAAGAGTTGTTTTCTGGTAAGGAAAGTCACTATGGCGCTCCCATTGCCATAAACAGTGCAAATAGCACTCGCGTGTGTTCCCAGCTAGTACAGTGTACCGGACTGAAGAGGAGCAAGTGTTTTTGTCAGTTTCCTAAGCAGAGTTGAACTAGATATGGCCCGTCTGTGTAGGATGCACAGTTTTTTTTTTTTCTGAGCAAGCTCACTGTTCTGGCCCTATAGGAAACACTTAAGAGTATAAGAGGGCTCTTTTCTCAAAAGCAGAGTGTGTTTCTTGTAATGCGAGCTAGCGTTTGTTTCCCAGTCCTAAATGGTGTTGAATCTCATGCAGTTTCTGGTCCTACGAGCAAGAGTTGTTTTCTGGTAAGAAGAGTCACTATTGTGCTCCCATTGCCATGCACAGAGCAAATAGCACTCGCGTCTGTTCCCAGCAAGTACAGTGTATTGGACTGAAGAGTAGCTACTGTTGTTGTCAGTTTCCTAAGCAGAGTTGAACGAGATATGGCCCGTGTGTGTAGGAAGCTCAGTTCTTTTTTTCTGAGCAAGCTCACTGTTTTGACCACATAGGAAACACAGTAGAGTAGAAGAGTGCTCTTTTCTCAAAAGCAGGGTGTGCTTCTTGTAAGGCGAGCTAGTGTTTGTTTCCCAGTCCTAAATGGAGTTGAATTACATGCAGTTTCTGGTCCTACGAGCAAGAGTTGTTTTCTGGTAAGGAAAGTCACTATTGTGCTCCCATTGCCATACACAGTGCAAATAGCACTCGCGTCTGTTCCCAGCAATTACAGTGTATCGGACTGAAGAGGAGCTACTGTTCTTGTCGGTTTCCTAAGCAGAGTTGAACATGATATGGCCGTGTGTGTAGGAAGCACAGTTCTTTTGTTCTGAGCAAGCTCACTGTTCTGGCCCTACAGGAAACACAGTAGAGTAGAAGAGTGCTCTTTTCTCAAAAGCAGAGTGTATTTCTTGTAAGGCGAGCTAGCGTTTGTTTCCCAGTCCTAAATGGAGTTGAATCACATGCAGTTTCTGGTCCTAGAAACAAGAGTTGTTTTCTGGTAAGAAAAGTCACTATTGTGCTCCCATTGTCATGCACACGGCAAATAGTACTGGCGTCTGTTCCCAGCATGTACAGTGTATTGGACTGAAGAGGATATACTGTTCTTGTCAGTTTCCTAAGCAGAATTGAATAGATATGGCCCCTGTGTGCAGGAAGCACAGTTCTTCTGTTCTGAGGAAGCTCACTCATCTGGCCCTATAGGAAACACAGTATAGTAGAAGAATGCTCTTTTGTCAAAAGCACAGAGTTTTTCTTGTAAGGCGAGCTAGCATTTCTTTCCCAGTCCTAAATGGAGTTGAGACACATGCAGTTTTTGGTCCTACGAGCAAGAGTTTTTTTTCTGGTAAGAAGAGTCACTATTGCAATTTAATTGCCATACACAGTGCAAATAGCACTTGCATCTGTTCCCAGCAAGTACAGTGTATTGGACTGAAGAGGATCTACTATTCTTGTCAGTTTTTTAAGCAGAGTTGAACTAGATATGGCCCGTGTGTGTAGGAAGCACAGTTCTTTTGTTCTGAGCAAGCTCACTGTTTTGGTCCTATAGGAAACACAGTTGAGTAGAAGAGTGCTCTTTTCTCAAAAGCAGAGTGTGTTTCTTGTAAGGCGAGCTCGCGTTTGTTTCCCAGTCCTTAATGGAGTTGCGTCACATGCAGTTTTTGGTCCTACGAACAATAGTTGTTTTCTGTTAAGAAGAGTCACTATTGCGCTCCAATTGCCATACACAGTGCAAATAGCACTCGCGTCTGTTCCCCGCAAGTACAGTGTATTGGACTGAATAGGAGCTACTGTTCTTGTCAGTTTCCTAAGCAGAGTTGAACTAGATATGGTCCGTGTGTGTAGGAAGCACAGTTCTTTTGTTCTGAGCAAGCTCACTGTTCTGGCCCTATAGGAAACACTGTAGAGTAGAAGAGTGCTCTTTTCTCAAAAGCAGAGTGTGTTTCTTGTAAAACGAGCTATCGTTTGTTTCCCAGTCCTAAATGGAGTTGAATCACATGCAGTTTCTGGTCCTATGAGCAAGAGTTGTTTTCTGGTAAGAAGAGTCACTATTGTGCTCCCATTGTCATACACAGGGCAAATAGCGCTGGCGTCTGTTCCCAGCATGTACAGTGTATTGGACTGAAGAGGATCTACTGTTCTTGTCAGGTTCCTAAGCAGAGTCGAAATAGATATGGCCCTGTGTGTAAGAAGCACAGTTCTTTTGTTCTGAGCAAGCTCACTGTTCTGGCCCTATAGGAAACACAGTAGAGTAGAAGAGTGCTCTTTTCTCTAAAGCAGAGTTTGTTTCTTGTAAGGCGAGCTTGCGTTTGCTTCCCAGTCCTAAATGGAGTTGAGTCACATGCAGTTTTTGGTCCTACGAGCAAGAGTTGTTTTCTGGAAAGAAGAGTCACTATTTCGCTCCAATTGCCATACACAGTGCAAATAGCACTCGCGTCTGTTCCCAGGAAGTACAGTGTATTGGACTGAATAGGAGCTACTGTTCTTGTCAGTTTCCAAAGCATAGTTGAACTAGATATGGTCCGTTTGTGTAGGAAGCACAGTTCTTTTGTTCTGAGCAAGCTCACTGTTCTGGCCCTATAGGAAACACAGTAGAGTAGAACAGTGCTCTTTTCTCAAAAGCAGGGTGTGTTTCTTGTAAGGCGAGCTAGTGTTTTTTTCCCAGTCCTAAATGGAGTTGAATCTCATGCAGTTTCTGGTCCTACGAGCAAGAGTTGTTTTCTGGTAAGGAAAGTCACTATGGCGCTCCCATTGCCATACACAGTGCAAATAGCACTCGCGTGTGTTCCCAGCTAGTACAGTGTACCGGACTGAAGAGGAGCAACTGTTTTTGTCAATTTCCTAAGCAGAGTTGAACTAGATATGGCCCGTGTGTGTAGGATGCACAGTTTTTTTTTTTTTCTGAGCAAGCTCACTGTTCTGGCCCTATAGGAAACACTTTAGAGTATAAGAGGGCTCTTTTCTCAAAAGCAGAGTGTGTTTCTTGTAATGCGAGCTAGCATTTGTTTCCCAGTCCTAAATGGTGTTGAATCTCATGCAGTTTCTGGTCCTACGAGCAAGAGTTGTTTTCTGGTAAGAAGAGTCACTATTGTGCTCCCATTGCCATGCACAGAGCAAATAGCACTCGCGTCTGTTCCCAGCAAGTACAGTGTATTGGACTGAAGAGTAGCTACTGTTGTTGTCAGTTTCCTAAGCAGAGTTGAACGAGATATGGCCCGTGTGTGTAGGAAGCTCAGTTCTTTTGTTCTGAGCAAGCTCACTGTTCTGGCCCTATAGGAAACACAGTAGAGTAGAAGAGTGCTCTTTTCTCAAAAGCAGGGTGTGCTTCTTGTAAGGTGAGCTAGTGTTTGTTTCCCAGTCCTAAATGGAGTTGAATCACATGCAGTTTCTGGTCCTACGAGCAAGAGTTGTTTTCTGGTAAGGAAAGTCACTATTGCGCTCCCTTTGCCATACACAGTGCAAATAGCACTCGCGTCTGTTCCCAGCAATTACAGTGTATCGGACTGAAGAGGAGCTACTGTTCTTGTCGGTTTCCTAAGCAGAGTTGAACATGATATGGCCGTGTGTGTAGGAAGCACAGTTCTTTTGTTCTGAGCAAGCTCACTGTTCTGGCCCTACAGGAAACACAGTAGAGTAGAAGAGTGCTCTTTTCTCAAAAGCAGAGTGTATTTCTTGTAAGGCGAGCTAGCGTTTGTTTCCCAGTCCTAAATGGAGATGAGTCACATGCAGTTTCTGGTCCTAGGAACAAGAGTTGTTTTCTGGTAAGAAGAGTCCCTATTGTGCTCCCATTTTCATACACAGGGCAAATAGTACTGGCGTCTGTTCCCAGCATGTACAGTGTATTGGACTGAAGAGGATCTACTGTTCTTGTCAGTTTCCTAAGCAGAATTGAATAGATATGGCCCCAGTGTGCAGGAAGCACAGTTCTTTTGCTCTGAGGAAGCTCACTCATCTGGCCCTATAGGAAACACAGTATAGTAGAAGAATGCTCTTTTGTCAAAAGCACAGATTTTTTCTTGTAAGGCGAGCTAGCATTTCTTTCCCAGTCCTAAATGGAGTTGAGTCACATGCAGTTTTTTGTCCTACGAGCAAGAGTTGTTTTCTGGTAAGAAGAGTCACTATTTCGCTCCAATTGCCATACACAGTGCAAATAGCACTCGCGTCTGTTCCCAGCAAGTACAGTGTATTGGACTGAAGAGGATCTACTATTCTTGTCAGTTTTTTAAGCAGAGTTGAACTAGATATGGCTCGTGTGTGTAGGAAGCACAGTTCTTTTGTTCTGAGCAAGCTCACTGTTTTGGTCCTATAGGAATCACAGTTGAGTAGAAGAGTGCTCTTTTCTCAAAAGCAGAGTGTGTTTCTTGTAAGGCGAGCTTGCGTTTGTTTCCCAGTCCTAAATGGAGTTGCGTCACATGCAGTTTTTGGTCCTACGAGCAAGAGTTGTTTTCTGGTAAGAAGAGTCACTATTGCGCTCCAATTGCCATACACAGTGCAAATAGCACTCGCGTCTGCTCCCCGCAAGTACAGTGTATTGGACTGAAGAGGAGCTACTGTTCTTGTCAGTTTCCTAAGAGTTGAACTAGATATGGTCCGTGTGTGTAGGAAGCACAGTTCTTTTGTTCTGAGCAAGCTCACTGTTCTGGCCCGATAGGAAAAACTGTAGAGTAGAAGAGTGCTCTTTTCTCAAAAGCAGAGTGTGTTTCTTGTAAAACGAGCTATCGTTTGTTTCCCAGTCCTAAATGGAGTTGAATCACATGCAGTTTCTGGTCCTATGAGCAAGAGTTGTTTTCTGGTAAGAAGAGTCACTATTGTGCTCCCATTGTCATACACAGGGCAAATAGCGCTGGCGTCTGTTCCCAGCATGTACAGTGTATTGGACTGAAGAGGATTTACTGTTCTTGTCAGGTTCCTAAGCAGAGTTGAAATAGATATGGCCCTGTGTGTAAGAAGCACAGTTCTTTTGTTCTGAGCAAGCTCACTGTTCTGGGCCTATAGGAAACACAGTAGAGTAGAAGAGTGCTCTTTTCTCTAAAGCAGAGTGTGTTTCTTGTAAGGCTAGCTCACGTTTGTTTCCCAGTCCTAAATGGAGTTGAGTCACATGCAGTTTTTGGTCCTACGAGCAAGAGTTGTTTTCTGGTAAGAAGAGTCACTATTTCGCTCCAATTGCCATACACAGTGCAAATAGCACTCGCGTCTGTTCCCAGCAAGTACAGTGTATTGCACTGAAGAGGATCTACTATTCTTGTCAATTTCCTAAGCAGAATTGAACTAGATATGACCGTATGTGTAGGAAGCACAGTTCTTTTGTTCTGAGGAATCTCACTGTTTTGGTCTTAATGGAAACACAGTTGAGTAGAAGAGTGCTCTTTTCTCAAAAGCAGAGTGTGTTTCTTGTAAGGCGAACTCGCATTTGTTTCCCAGGCCTAAATGGAGTTGAGTCACATGCAGTTTTTTGTCCTACGAGCAAGAGTTGTTTTCTGGTAAGACGAGTCACTATTGTGCTCCAATTGCAATACACAGTGCAAATAGCACTCGCGTCTGTTCCCAGCAAGTACAGTGTATTGGACTGAAGAGGAGCTACTGTTCTTGTCAGGTTCCTAAGCAGAGTTGAACTAGATATGGTCCGTGTGTGTAGGAAGCACAGTTCTTTTGTTCTGAGCAAGCTCACTGTTTGGACCCCATAGAAAACACAGTAGAATAGAAGAGTGCTCTTTTCTCAAAAGCAGAGTGTGTTTCTTGTAGGCGAGCTAGCATTTGTTTCCCAGTCTTAAATGGAGTTGAATCCCATGCAGTTTCTGGTCCTAGGAGCAAGAGTTGTTTTCTGGTAAGAAGAGTCACTATTGTGCTCCCATTGTCATACACAGGGCATATAGCACTCGTGTCTGTTCCCAGCAAGTACAGTGTTTTGGACTGAAGAGGATCTACTATTCTTGTCAGTTTCCTAAGCAGAATTGAACTAGATATGACCGTGTGTTTAGGAAGCACAGTTATTTTGTTCTGAGCAAGCTCACTGTTTTGGCCCTATAGGAAACACAGTAGAGTAGAAGAGTGCTCTTTTCCCAAAAGCAGAGTGTGTTTCTTGTAAGGCTAGCTCACGTTTGTTTCCCAGTCCTAAATGGAGTTGAGTCACATGCAGTTTTTGCTCCTACGAGCAAGAGTTGTTTTCTGGTAAGAAGAGTCACTATTGTGCTCCAATTGCCATACACAGTGCAAATAGCACTCGCGTCTGTTCCCAGCAGGTACAGTGTATTGGACTGAATAGGAGCTACTCTTCTTGTCAGTTTCCTAAGCAGAGTTGAACTAGATATGGTCCGTGTGTTTAGGAAGCACAGTTCTTTTGTTCTCAGCAAGCTCACTGTTCTGGCCCGATAGGAAACACAGTAGAGTAGAAGAGTGCTCTTTTCTCAAAAGCAGAGTGTGTTTCTTGTAAGGCGAGCTAGCGTTTCTTTCCCAGTCCTAAATGGAGTTGAATCACATGCAGTTTCTCTTCCTACGAGCAAGAGTTGTTTTCTGGTAAGGAAGTAACTGTTGTGCTCCCATTGCCATACACAGTGCAAATAGCACTCGCGTCTGTTCACAGCAAGTACAGTGTATCGGACTGAAGAGGAGCTACTGTTCTTGGCAGTTTCCTAAGCAGAGTTGAACTAGATATTGTCCGTGTGTAGGAAGCACAGTTTTTTGTTCTGAGCAAGCTCACTCTTTAGACCCCATAGGAAACACAGTAAAGTAGAAGAGTGCTCTTTTCTCAAAAGCAGAGTGTGTTTCTTGTAAGGCGAGCTAGAGTTTGTTTTGCAGTCCTAAATGGAGTTGAATCACATGCAGTTTCTGGTCCTACGAGCAAGAGTTGTTTTCTGGTAAGAAGAGTCCCTATTGCGCTCCCATTGTCATACACAGAGCAAATAGTCCTGGCTTCTGTTCCTAGCATGTACAGTGAATTGGACTGAAGAGGAGCTACTGTTCTTGTCAGTTTCCTCAGCAGAGTTGAACTAGATATGGCCCGTGTGTGTAGGAAACACAGTTCTTTTGTTCTGAGCAAGCTCACTGTTCGGACCCATAGGAAACACAGTAGAGTAGAAGAGTGCTCTTTTCTCAAAAGCAGAGTGTGTTTCATGTAAGGCGAGCTAGCATTTGTTTCCCAGTCCTAAATGGAGTTGAATCCCATGCAGTTTCTGTTTCTACGAGCAAGAGTTGTTTTTTGGTAAGGAAAGTCACTATGGCGCACCCATTGCCATACATAGTGCAAATAGCACTCGCGTGTGTTCCCAGCTAGTACAGTGTACGTGGACTGAAGAGGAGCAACTGTTTTTGTCAGTTTCCTAAGCAGAGTTGAACTAGATATGGCCCGTGTGTGTAGGATGCACAGTTTTTTTTTTCTGAGCAAGCTCACTGTTCTGGCCCTATAGGAAACACTTTAGAGTATAAGAGGGCTCTTTTCTCAAAAGCAGAGTGTGTTTCTTGTAATGCGAGCTAGCGTTTGTTTCCCAGTCCTAAATGGTGTTGAATCTCATGCAGTTTCTGGTCCTACAAGCAAGAGTTGTTTTCTGGTAAGAAGAGTCACTATTGTGCTCCCATTGCCATGCACAGAGCACATAGCACTCGCGTCTGTTCCCAGCAAGTACAGTGTATCGGACTGAAGAGTAGCTACTGTTGTTGTCAGTTTCCTAAGCAGAGTTGAACGAGATATGGCCCGTGTGTGTAGGAAGCTCAGTTCTTTTGTTCTGAGCAAGCTCACTGTTTTGACCACATAGGAAACACAGTAGAGTAGAAGAGTGCTCTTTTCTCAAAAGCAGAGTGTGTTTCTTGTAAGGCGAGCTCACGTTTGTTTCCCAGTCCTAAATGGAGTTGAGTCACATGCAGTTTTTGCTCCTACGAGCAAGAGTTGTTTTCTGGTAAGAAGAGTCACTATTGTGCTCCAATTGCCATACACAGTGCAAATAGCACTCGCGTCTGTTCCCAGCAGGTACAGTGTATTGGACTGAATAGGAGCTACTGTTCTTGTCAGTTTCCTAAGCAGAGTTGAACTAGATATGGTCCGTGTGTGTAGGAAGCACAGTTCTTTTGTTCTCAGCAAGCTCACTGTTCTGGCCCGATAGGAAACACAGTAGAGTAGAAGAGTGCTCTTTTCTCAAAAGCAGAGTGTGTTTCTTGTAAGGCGAGCTAGCGTTTCTTTCCCAGTCCTAAATGGAGTTGAATCACATGCAGTTTCTGTTCCTACGAGCAAGAGTTGTTTTCTGGTAAGGAAGTAACTGTTGTGCTCCCATTGCCATACTCAGTGCAAATAGCACTCGTGTCTGTTCACAGCAAGTACAGTGTATCGGACTGAAGAGGAGCTACTGTTCTTGGCAGTTTCCTAAGAAGAGTTGAACTAGATATTGTCCGTGTGTAGGAAGCACAGTTTTTTGTTCTGAGCAAGCTCACTCTTTGGACCCCATAGGAAACACAGTAAAGTAGAAGTGTGCTCTTTTCTCAAAAGCAGAGTGTGTTTCATGTAAGGCGAGCTAGCATTTGTTTCCCAGTCCTAAATGGAGTTGAATCACATGCAGTTTCTGGTCCTACGAGCAATAGTTGTTTTATGGTAAGAATAGTCACTATTGCGCTGCCTTTGCCATACACAGGACAAATAGCACTGGCGTCTGTTCCCAGCAAGTACAGTGTATTGGACTGAAGGGGATCTACTGTTCTTGTCAGGTTCCTAAACAGAATTGAACTAGATATGGCCGTGTGTGTAGGAAGCACAGTTCTTTTGTTCTGAGCAAGCTCACTGTTCTGGCCCTACAGGAAACACAGTAGAGTAGAAGAATGCTCTTTTCTCAAAAGCAGAGTGTATTTCTTGTAAGGCGAGCTAGCGTTTGTTTCCCAGTCCTAAATGGAGTTGAGTCACATGTAGTTTCTGGTCCTAATAACAAGAGTTGTTTTCTGGTAAGAAGAGTCACTATTGTGCTCCCATTGTCATACACAGGGAAAATAGTACTGGCGTCTGTTCCCAGCATGTACAGTGTATTGGACTGAAGAGGATCTACTGTTCTTGTCAGTTTCCTAAGCAGAATTGAATAGATATGGCCCCTGTGTGCAGGAAGCACAGTTCTTTTGTTCTGAGGAAGCTCACTCATCTGGCCCTATAGGAAACACAGTATAGTAGAAGAATGCTCTTTTGTCAAAAGCACAGAATTTTTCTTGTAAGGCGAGCTAGCATTTCTTTCCCAGTCCTAAATGGAGTTGAGACACATGCAGTTTTTGGTCCTACGAGCAAGAGTTTTTTTCTGGTAAGAAGAGTCACTATTGCACTTTCATTGCCATACACAGTGCAAATAGCACTCGCGTCTGTTCCCAGCAAGTACAGTGTATTGGACTGAAGAGGATCTACTGTTCTTGTCAGGTTCCTAAGCAGAATTGAACTAGATATGGCCGTGAGTGTAGGAAGCACAATTCTTTTGTTCTGAGCAAGCTCACTGTTCTGGCCCTATAGGAAACACAGTAGAGTAGAAGAGTGCTCTTTTCTCTAAAGCAGAGTTTGTTTCTTGTAAGGCGAGCTTGCATTTGTTTCCCAGTCCTAAATGGAGTTGAATCACATGCAGTTTCTGGTCCTACGAGCAAGAGTTGTTTTATGGTAAGAATAGTCACTATTGCGCTGCCATTGCCATACACAGGACAAATAGCACTGGCATCTGTTCCCAGCAAGTACAGTGTATTGCACTGAAGAGGATCTACTATTCTTGTCAATTCCCTAAGCAGAATTGAACTAGGTATGACCGTATGTGTAGGAAGCACAGTTATTTTGTTCTGAGCAAGCTCACTGTTTTGGTCTTAATGGAAACACAGTTGAGTAGAAGAGTGCTCTTTTCTCAAAAGCAGAGTGTGTTTCTTGTAAGGCGAACTCGTGTTTGTTTCCCAGGCCTAAATGGAGTTGAGTCACATGCAGTTTTTTGTCCTACGAGCAATAGTTGATTTCTGGTAAGACGAGTCACTATTGTGCTCCAATTGCCATACACAGGGCAAATAGCGCTGGCGTCTGTTCCCAGCATGTACAGTGTATTGGACTGAACAGGATCTACTGTTCTTGTCAGGTTCCTAAGCAGAGTTGAACTAGATATGGCCGTATGTGTAGGAAGCACAGTTCTTTTGTTCTGAGCAAGCTCACTGTTCTGGCACTATAGGAAACACAGTAGAGTAGAACAGTGCTCTTTTCTCAAAAGCAGAGTATGTTTCTTGTAAGTCGACCAGTGTTTGTTTCCCAGTCCTAAATGGAGTGGATTCACATGCAGTTTCTGGTCCTACGAGCAAGAGTTGTTTCCTGGTAAGACGAGTCACTATTGTGCTCCCATTGCCATACACAGTGCAAATAGCACTCGCGTCTGTTCCCAGCAAGTACAGTGTATCGGACTGAAGAGGAGCTACTCTTCATGTCAGTTTCTAAGCAGAGTTGAACGAGGTATGGCCGTGTGTGTAGGAAGCTCAGTTCTTTTGTTCTGAGCAAGCTCACTGTTTGGACCACATAGGAAACACAGTAGAGTAGAAGAGTGCTCTTTTCTCAAAAGCAGAGTGTGATTCATGTAAGGGGAGCTAGCATTTGTTTCCCAGTCCAAATGGAGTTGAATTCCATGCAGTTTCTGGTCCTACAAGCAAGAGTTGTTTTCTGGTAAGGAAAGTACTTTGCGCTCCCATTGCCATACACAGTGCAAATAGCACTCGCGTCTGTTCCCAGCAATTACAGTGTATCGGACTGAAGAGGAGCTACTGCTCTTGTCAGTTTCCTAAGCAGAGTTGAACTAGATATGGCCCGTGTGTAGGAAGCACAGTTCTTTTGTTCTGAGCAAGCTCACTGTTCTGGCCCTACAGGAAACACCGTAGAGTAGAAGAGTGCTCTTTTCTCTAAAGCAGAGTGTGTTTCTTGTAAGGCGAGCTAGCGTTTGTTTCCCAGTCCTAAATGGAGTTGAATCATATGCAGTTTTTTGTCCTATGAGCAAGAGTTGTTTTCTGGTAAGAAGAGTCACTATTGCGCTGCCATTGCCATACACAGGACAAATAGCACTGGCGTCTGTTGCCAGGAAGTACAGTGTATTGGACTGAAGAGGATCTACTGTTCTTGTCAGGTTCCTAATCAGAATTGAACTAGATATGGCCGTGTGTGTAGGAAGCACAGTTTTTTTGTTCTGAGCAAGCTCACTGTTCGGAACACTTAGGAAACACAGTAGAGTATAGAGTGCTATTCCTCAAAAGCAGAGTGTGATTCTTGGAAGGCGAGCTACCGATGGTTCCAAGTCATAAATGTACTTGAGTCACATGCAGTTTTTTGTCCTACGAGCAAGAGTTGTTTTCTGGTAAGACGAGTCACTATTGTGCTCCAATAGCCATACACAGTGCAAATAGCACTTGCGTCTGTTCCCCGCAAGTACAGTGTATTGGACTGAAGAGGAGCTACTGTTCTTGTCAGTTTCCTAAGCAGAGTTGAACTAGATATGGCCCGTGTGTGTAGGAAGCACAGTTCTTTTGTTCTGAGCAAGCTCACTGTTCGGACCCCATAGGAAAGACAGTAGAGTAGAAGAGTGCTCTTTTCTCAATAGCAGAGTGTGTTTCATGTAAGGCGAGCTAGCATTTGTTTCCCAGTCCTAAATTGAGTTGAATAACATGCAGTTTCTGGTCCTACGAACAAGAGTTGTTTTCTGGTAAGGAAAGTCTCTATTGCGCTCCCATTGCCATACACAGTGCAAATAGCACTCGTTTCTGATCCCAGAAAGTACAGCATATCGGACTGAAGAGGAGCTACTGTTCTTGTCAGTTCCTAAGCAGAGTTGAACTAGATATTGCCCGTTTGTAGGAAGCACAGTTCTTTTGTTCTGAGCAAGCTCACTGTTCTGTCCCTATAGGAAACACAGTAGAGTAGAAGAGTGCTCTTTTCAATAAAGCAGAGTGTGTTTCTTGTTAGGCGAGCTAGCGTTTGTTTCCCAGTCCTAAATGGAGTTGAATCACATGCAGTTTCTGGTCCTACGATCAAGAGTTGTTTTATGGTAAGAAGAGTCACTATTGCACTGCCATTGCCATACACAAGACAAATAGCACTGTTGTCTGTTCCCAGCAGTACATTGTATTGGACTGAAGAGGATCTACTGTTCTTGTCAGGTTCCTAAGCAGAATTGAACTTGGTGTGGCGGTGTGTGTAGGAAGCTCGATTTTTTGTTCTCAGCAAGCTCACTGTTCGGACCTCATAGGAAACACAGTAGTGTAGAAGAGTGCTCTTTTCTCAAAAGCAGAGTGTGTTTCTTGTAAGACCAGCTAGCGATTGTTTCCTAGTCCTAAATGGAGTTCAATCACAGGCAGTTTCCGGTCCTATGAGCAAGAGTTGTTTTCTGGTAAGAAGAGTCAATATTGCGCTGCCATTGCCATACACAGGACAAATACTACTGGAGTCTCTTCCCAGCAAGTACAGTGTATTGGACTGAAGAGGATCTACTGTTCTTGTCAGGTTCCTAAGCAGAATTGAACTAGATATGGCCGTGTGTGTAGGAAGCACAGTTCTTTTGTTCTGAGCAAGTTCACTGTTCGGACCTCTTAGGAAACACAATAGAGTAGAAGAGTGCTGTTTTCTCTAACTCAGAGTGTGTTTCTTGTAAGGCGAGTTAGTGTTTGTTTCACAGTCCTAAATGGAGTTGAATCACATGCTCTTTCTGGTCCTACGAGCAAGAGTTGTGTTCTGGTAAGAAGAGTAACTATTGTGCTCCCATTGTCATACACAGGGCAAATAGCACACGCGTCTGTTCCCAGCATGTACAGCGTATTGGACTGAAGAGGATCTACTGTTCTTGTCAGGTTCCTAAGCCGAGTTGAACTAGATATGGCCGTGTGTAGGAAGCACAGTTCTTTTGTTCGGAGCAAGCTCACTGTTCTGGCCCTATAGGAAACACAGTAGAGTAGAAGAGTGCTCTTTTCTCAAAAGCAGAGTGTATTTCTTGTAAGGCGAGCTAGCGTTTGTGTGTTTCTTGTAAGGCGAGCTAGCGTTTGTTTCCCAGTTCTATATGCAGTTGAATCACATGCAGTTTCTGGTACTACGAGCAAGAGTTGTTTTTTGGTAAGGAAAGTCACTATTGCGCTCCCATTGCCATAAACAGTGCAAATAGCACTCGCGTCTGTTCCCAGCAAGTACAGTGTATCGGACTGAAGAGGAGCTACTGTTTTTGTCAGTTTCCTAAGCAGAGTTGAACGAGATATGTCCCGCGTGTGTAGGAAGCACAGTTCTTTTGTTCTGAGCAAGCTCACTGTTTGGACCCCATAGGAAACACAGTAGAGTAGAAGAGTGCTCTTTTCTCTAAAGCAGAGTGTGTTTCTTTTAAGGCGAGCTAGCGTTTGTTTCCCAGTCCTAAATGGAGTTGAATCACATGCAGTTTCTGGTCCTAGAAGCAAGAGTTGTTTTCTGGTAAGAAGAGTCACTATTGCGCTGCCATTGCCATACACAGGACAAATAGCACTGGCGTCTCTTCCCAGCAAGTACAGTGCATTGGACGGAAGAGGATCTACTGTTCTTTCATGTTCCTAATCAGACTTGAACTAGATATGGCCATGTTTGTAGGAAGCACAGTTTTTTTGTTCTGAGCAAGCTCACTGTTCGGACCCCATAGGGAACACAGTAGAGTAGAAGAGTGCTCTTTTCTCTAAAGCAGAGTGTGTTTCTTGTAAGGCGAGCTCGCCTTTGTTTACCAGTCCTAAATGGAGTTGTCACAGGCAGTTTTTGGTCCTACGAGCAAGAGTTGTTTTATGGTAAGAAGAGTCACTATTGCGCTGCCATTGCCATACACAGGACAAATTCCACTGGCGTCTGTTCCCAGCAAGTACAGTGTATTGGACTGAAGAGTATCTACTGTTCTTGTCAGGTTCCTAAGCATAATTGAACTAGATATGGCCGTGTGTGTAGGAAGCACAGTTCTTTTGTTCTGAGCAAGCTCACTGTTCGGACCACATAGAAAACACAGTAGAGTTGAATTTTGCTCTTTTCTCAAAAGCAGAGTGTGTTTATTGTAAGACGAGCTAGCGTTTGTTTCCCAGTCCTAAATGGAGTTGAATCACATGCAGTTTCTGGTCCTACGAGCAAGAGTTGTTTTCTGGTAAGAAGAGTCAATATTGTGCTGCCATTGCCCTACACAGGACAAATAGCACTGGCGTCTGTTCCCAGCAAGTACAGTGTATTGGACTGAAGAGGAGCTACTGTTCTTGTCAGTTTCCTAAGCAGAGCTGAACTAGATATGGTCCGTGTGAGTAGGAAGCACAGTTCTTTTGTTCTGAGCAAGCTCACTCTTTGGACCCCATAGGAAACACAGTAGAGTAGAAGAGTGCTCTTTTCTCAAAAGGAGAGTGTGTTTCTTGTAAGGCAAGCTAGCGTTTGTTTCCCACTCCTAAATGGAGTTGAATCACATGCAGTTTCTGGTCCTACGAGCAAGAGTTGTTTTATGGTAAGAAGAGTCCCTATTACGCTGCCATTACCATACACAGGACAAATAGCACTGTTGTCTGTTCTCAGCAGTACAGTGTATTGGACTGAAGAGGATCTACTGTACTTGTCAGGTTCCTAAGCAGAATTGAACTAGGTGTGACGGTGTGTGTAGGAATCACGTTTTTTTTGTTCTCAGCAAGCTCACTGTTCGGACCTCATAGGAAACACAGTAGAGTAGAAGAGTGCTCTTTTCTCTAAAGCACAGTGTGTTTCTTGTAAGGCGAGCTAGCTTTTGTTTCCTAGCCCTAATTGGAGTTCAATCACAGGCAGTTTCCGGTCCTATGAGCAAGAGTTGTTTTCTGGTAAGGAAAGTTACTATTGTGCTCCCATTGCCATACACAGTGCAAGTAGCACTCGCGTCTGTTCCCAGCAAGTACAGTGTATTGGACTAAATAGCAGCTACTGTTCTTGTCAGTTTCCTAAGCAGAGTTGAACTAGATATGGTCGGTGTGTGTAGGAAGCACAGTTCTTTTGTTCTGAGCAAGCTCACTGTTCTGGCCCTATAGGAAACATAGTATAGTAGAAGAGTGCTCTTTTCTCAAAAGCAGAGTATGTTTCTTGTAAGGCGAGCTAGCGTTTGTTTCCCAGTCCAATATGGAGTTGAATCACATGCAGTTTCTGGTCATACAAACAAGAGTTGTTTTCTGGTAAGAAGAGTCACTTTTGCGCTGCCATTGCCATACACAGGACAAATAGCACTGGCGTCTTTTCCCAGCAAGTACAGTGTATTGGACGGAAGAGGATCTACTGTTCTTGTCAGGTTCCTAAGCAGATTTGAACTAGATATGGCCGTGTGTGTAGGAAGCACAGTTTTTTTGTTCTGAGCAAGCTCACTGTTCGGACGCGATAGGAAACACAGTAGAGTAGAAGAGTGCTCTTTTCTCTAAAGCAGAGTGTGTTTCTTGTAAGGCGAGCTCGCGTTTGTTTCCCAGTCCTAAATGGAGTTGAGTCACAGGCAGTTTTTGGTCCTACGAGCAAGAGTTGTTTTCTGGTAAGGAAAGTTACTATTGTGCTCCCATTGCCATACACAGTACAAATAGCACTCGCGTCTGTTCCCATCAAGTGCAGTGTATTGGACTGAAGAGGAGCTACTGTTCTTGTCAGTTTCCTAAGCAGAGTTGAACTAGATATGGTCGGTGTGTGTAGGAATCACAGTTCTTTTGTTCTGAGCAAGCTCACTGTTTGGACCCCATAGGAAACACAGTAGAGGAGAAGAGTGCTCTTTTCTCAAAAGCAGAGTGTGTTACTTGTAAGGAGAGCTAGCGTTTGTTTCCCAGTCCTAAATGGAGTTGAATCCCATGCAGTTTCTGGTCCTATGAGCAAGAGTTGTTTTCTGGTAAGAATAGTAAATATTGTGCTGCCATTGCCATACACAGGACAAATAGCACTGGAGTCTGTTCCCAGCAAGTACAGTGTATCGGACTGAATAGGAGCTACTGTTCTTGTCAGGTTCCTAAGCAGACTTGAACTAGATATGGCCGTGTGTGTAGGAAGCACAGTTTTTTTGTTCTGAGCAAGCTCACTGTTCGGAACACATAGGAAACACAGTAGAGTAGAAGAGTGCTCTTTTCTCAAAAGCAGAGTATGTTTCATGTAAGCCGAGCTAGCATTTGTTTCCCAGTCCTAAATGGAGTTGAATCACATGCAGTTTCTGGTCCTACGAGCAAGAATTGTTTTCTGGTAAGAAAAGTCACTATTGTGCTCCCATTGCCATACACAGTGCAAATAGCCCTCCCGTCTGATCCCAGCAAGTACAGTGTATCGGACTGAAGAGGATCTACTGTTCTTGTCAGGTTCCTAAGCAGACTTGAACTAGATATGGCCCGAGTGTAGGAAGCACAGTTCTTTTCTTCTGAGCAAGCTCACTGTTCTGGCCCTATAGGAAACACAGTAGAGTAGAAGAGTGCTCTTTTCTCTAAAGCAGATAGTGTTTCTTGTAAGGCGAGCTAGCGTTTGTTTCCCAGTCCTAAATGGAGTTGAATCTCATGCAGTTTCTGGTCCTACGAGCAAGAGTTGTTTTCTGGTAAGAAGAGTCACTATTGTGCTCCCATTGTCATACACAGGGCAAATAGCACACGCGTCTGTTCCCAGCATGTACAGTGTATTGGACTGAAGAGGATCTTCTGTTCTTGTCAGGTTCCTAAGCAGAGTTGAACTAGATATGGCCGTGTGTGTAGGAAGCACAGTTCTTTTGTTCTGAGCAAGCTCACTGTTCTGGCCCTATAGGAAACACAGTAGAGTAGAAGAGTGCTCATTTCTCAAAAGCAGATTGTGTTTCTTGTAAGGGGTGCTAGCGTTTGTTTCCCAGTCCTATATGGAGTTGAATCACATGCAGTTTCTGGTCCTACGAGCAAGAGTTGTTTTTTGGTAAGGAAAGTCACTATTGTGCTCCAATTGCCATACACAGTGCAAATAGCACATGCGTCTCTTCCCAGCAAGTACAGTGTATCAGACTGAAGAGGAGCTACTGTTCTTCTCAGTTTCCTAAGCAGAGTTGAACTAGATATGGCCCGTGTGTGTAGGAAGCACAGTTCTTATGTTCTGAGCAAGCTCACTGTTCTGGCCCTATAGGAAACACAGTAGAGTAGAAGAGTGCACTTTTCTTAAAAGCAGAGTGTGTTTCTTGTAAGACGAGCTCGCGTTTGTTTCCCAGTCCTAAATGGAGTTGAGTCCCATGGAGTTTCTGGTCCTACGAGCAAGAGTTGTTTTCTGGTAAGAAGAGTCACTGTTGTGCTCCAAATGTCATGTACAGTGCAAATAGCACTCGCGTCTGTTCCCAGCAAGTACAGTGTATCAGACTGAATAGGAGCTACTGTTCTTGTCAGTTTCCTAAGCAGACTTGAACTAGATATGGCCGTGTGTGTAGGAAGCACAGTTTTTTTTGTTCTGAGCAAGCTCACTGTTCGGAACACATAGGAAACACAGTAGAGTAGAAGAGTGCTCTTTTCTCAAAAGCAGAGTGTGTTTTTGGAAGTCGAGCTAGCGTTTGTTTCCCAGTCCTAAATGGAGTTGAGTCACATGCAGTTTTTTGTCCTACGAGCAAGAGTTGTTTTCTGGTAAGACGATTCACTATTGTGCTCCAATTGCCATACACAGTGCAAATAGCACTCGCGTTTGTTCCGAGCAAGTACAGCGTATTGGACTGAAGAGGAGCTACTGTTCTTGTCAGTTTCCTAAGCAGAGTTGAACTTAATATGGCCGTGTGTGTAGGAAGCACAGTTCTTTTGTTCTGAGCAAGCTCACTGTTCTGGCCCTATAGGAAACACAGTAGAGTAGAAGAGTGCTCTTTTCTCAAAAGCAGAGTGTGTTTCTTGTAAGGCAAGCTCGCGTTAGTTTCCCAGTCCTAAATGGAGTTGAATCACATGCAGTTTCTGGTCCTACGACCAAGAGTTGTTTTCTGGTAAGGAAAGTCACTATTGCGCTCTCATTGCCATACACAGTGCAAATAGCACTGGCGTCTGTTCCCAGCAAGTACAGTGTATCGGACTGAAGAGGAGCTACTGTTCTTTTCAGTTTCCTAAGCAGAGGTGAACGAGATATGTCCCGCGTGTGTAGGAAGCACAGTTCATTTGTTCTGAGCAAGCTCACTGTTTGGACCCCATAGGAAACACAGTAGAGTAGAAGAGTGCTCTTTTCTCAAAAGCAGAGTGTGTTTCTTGTAGGGCGAGCTAGCGTTTGTTTCCCAGTCCTAAATGGAGTTGAATCACATGCAGTTTCTGGTCCTGCAAGCAAGAGTTGTTTTCTGGTAAGAAGAGTCACTATTGCGCTGCCATTGCCATACACAGGACAAATAGCACTGGCGTCTTTTCCCAGCAAGTACAGTGTATTGGATGGAAGAGGATCTACTGTTCTTGTCAGGTTCCTAAGCAGACTTGAACTAGATATGGCCGTGTGTGTAGGAAGCACAGTTTTTTTGTTCTGAGCAAGCTCACTGTTCGGAACCCATAGGAAACACAGTAGAGTAGAAGAGTGCTCTTTTCTCAAAAGCACAGTGTGTTTCTTGGAAGGTGAGCTAGCGTTTGTTTCCCAGTCCTAAATGGAGTTGAGTCACATGCAGTTTTTTGTCCTACGAGCAAGAGTTGTTTTCTGGTAAGACGAGTCACTATTGTGCTCCAATAGCCATACACAGTGCAAATAGCAGTCCCGTCTGTTCCCAGGAAGTACAGTGTATCGGACTGAAGAGGAGCTACTGTTCTTGTCAGTTTCCTAAGCAGAGTTGAACTAGATATGGCCCGTGTGTGTAGGAAGCACAGTTATTTTGTTCTGAGCAAGCTCACTGTTCTGGCCCTATAGGATACACAGTAGAGTAGAAGAGTGCTCTTTTCTCAAAAGCAGATTGTGTTTCTTGTAAGGCGAGCTAGCGTTTGTTTCCCAGTCCCATATGGAGTTGAATCACATGCAGGTTCTGGTCCTACGAGCAAGAGTTGTTTTTTGGTAAGGAAAGTCACTATTGCGCTCCCATTGCCATACACAGTGTAAATAGCACTCGCATCTGTTCCCAGCAAGTACAGTGTATCGGACTGAAGAGGAGCTACTGTTCTTGTCAGTTTCCTAAGCAGAGTTGATCGAGATATGTCTCGCATGTGTAGGAAGCACATTTCTTTTGTTCTGAGCAAGCTCACTGTTTGGACCCCATAGGAAACACAGTAGAGTAGAAGAGTGCTCTTTTCTCAAAAGCAGAGTGTGTTTCTTGTAAGGCGAGCTAGCTTTTGTTTCCCAGTCCTAAATGGAGTTAAATCACATGCAGTTTCTGGTCCTACAAGCAAGAGCTGTTTTCTGGTAAGAAGAGTCACTATTGCGCTGTCATTGCCATACACAGGACAAATAGCACTGGCGTCTTTTCCCAGCAAGTACAGTGTATTGGACGAAAGAGGATCTACTGTTCTTGTCAGGTTCCTAATCAGACTTGAACTAGATATGGCCGTGTGTGTAGGAAGTACAGTTTTTTTGTTCTGAGCAAGCTCACTGTTCGGACCCCATAGGTTACACAGTAGAGTAGAAGAGTGCTCTTTTCTCAAAAGCAGAGTGTGTTTCTAGTAAGGCGAGCTCGCGTTTGTTTCCCAGTCCTAAATGGAGTTGTCACATGCAGTTTTTGCTCCTATGAGCAAGAGTTGTTTTCTGGTAAGAAGAGTCACTATTGCGCTCCAAATGCAATACACAGTGAAAATAGCACACGCATCTGTTCCCAGCAAGTACAGTGTATTGGACTGAGTAGGAGCTACTGTTCTTCTCAGTTTCCTAAGCAGAGTTGAGCTAGATATGGCCCGTGTGTAGGAATCACAGTTCTTTTGTTCTGAGCAAGCTCACTGTTCTGGCCCTATAAGAAACACAGTAGAGTAGAAGAGTGCTCTTTTCTCTAAAGCAGAGTGTGTTTCTTGTAAGGCAAGTTAGCGTTTGTTTCCCAGTCCTAAATGGAGTTGAATCACATGCAGTTTCTGGTCCTACGAGCAAGAGTTGTTTTCTGGTAAGAAGAGTCAATATTGCGCTGCCATTGCCATACACAGGACAAATAGCACTGGCGTTTGTTCCCAGCAAGTACAGTGTATTGGACTGAAGAGGATCTACTTTTCTTGTCAGGTTCCTAAGCAGAATTGAACTAGATATGGCCGTGTGTGTAGGAAGCTCAGTTCTTTTGTTCTGAGCAAGCTCACTGTTCGGACCCCATAGGAAACACAGTAGAGTAGAATTGTGCTCTTTTCCCAAAAGCAGAGTGTGTTTCTTGTAAGGCGACCTAGCGTTTGTTTCCCAGTCCTAAATGGAGTTGAATCCCATGCAGTTTCTGTTCCTATGAGCAAGAGCTGTTTTCTGGTAAGGAAAGTAACTATTGATCTCCCATTGCCATACACAGTGCAAATAGCACTGGCGTCTGTTCCCAGCAAATACAGTGTATCGGACTGAAGAGGAGCTACTGTTCTTGTCAGTTTCCTAAGCAGAGTTGAACTAGATAGGGTCGGTGTGTGTAGGAAGCACAGTTCTTTTGTTCTGAGCAAGCTCACTGTTTGGACCCCATAGGAAACACAGTAGAGTAGAAGAGTGCTCTTTTCTCAAAAGCAGAGTGTGTTTCTTGTAAGGCGAGCTAGCGTTTGTTTCCCAGTCCTAAATGGAGTGGAATCACATGCAGTTTCTGGTCCTACGAACAAGAGTTGTTATCTTGTAAGGAAAGTCACTATTGCACTCCCATTGCCATACACAGTGCAAATAGCCCTCCCGTCTTTTCCCAGCAAGTACAGTGTATCAGACTGAAGAGGATCTACTGTTCTTCTCAGGTTCCTAAGCAGACTTGATCTACATGTGGCAATGTTTGTAGGAAGCACAGTTTTTTTGTTCTGAGCAAGCTCACTGTTCGGAACACATAGTAAACAGTAAAGTAGAAGAGTGCTCTTTTCTCAAAAGCAGAGTGTGTTTCTTGGAAGGCGAGCTAGTGTTTGTTTCCCAGTCCTAAATGGAGTTGAGTCACATGCAGTATTTTGTCCTACGAGCAAGAGTTGTTTTCTGGTAAGACGAGTCACTATTGTGCTCCAATTGCCATACACAGTGCAAATAGCACTCGCGTCTGTTCCGAGCAAGTACAGTGTATTGGACTGAAGAGGAGCTACTGTTCTTGTCAGTTTCCTAAGCAGAGTTGAACTAGATATGGCCCGTGTGTGTAGGAAGCACAGATCTTTGGTTCTGAGCAAGCTCACAGTTTGGACCCCATAGGAAACACAGTAGAGTAGAAGAGTGCTCTTTTCTCTGAAGCAGAGTGTGTTTCTTGTAAGGCGAGCCAGCGTTTGTTTCCCAATCCTAAATGGAGTGGAATCACATGCAGTTTCTGGTCCTATGAGCAAGAGTTGTTTTCTGGTAAGTAATGTCACTATTGCGCTCCCATTGCCATATACAGTGCAAATAGCACTCACGTCTGTTCCCAGCAAGTACAGTGTATTGGACTGAACAGGAGCTACTGTTCTTGTCAGTTTCCTAAGCAGACTTGATCTAGATATGGCCGTGTGTGTAGGAAGCACAGTTGTTTTGTTCTGAGTAAGCTCACTGTTCGTAACACAGAGGAAACACAGTAGAGTAGAAGAGTGCTCTTTTCTCAAAAGCAGAGTGTGTTTTTGGAAGGCGAGCTCCCGTTAGTTTCCCAGTCCTAAATGGAGTTGAGTCACATGCAGTTTTTTGTCCTACGAGCAAGAGTTGTTTTCTGGTAAGAAGAGTCACTGTTGTGTTCCAATTGCCATACACAGTGCAAATAGCACTCGCGTCTGTTCCCAGCAAGTACAGTGTATTGGACTGAATAGGAGCTACTGTTCTTGTCAGTTTCCTAAGAAGAGTTGAACGAGATATGGCCCATGTGTGTAGGAAGCACAGTTCTTTTGTTCTGAGCAAGCTCACTGTTTGGACCCCATAGGAAACACAGTAGAGTAGAAGAGTGCTCTTTTCTCTAAAGCAGAGTGTTTTTCTTGTAAGGGGAGCTCGCGTTTGTTTCCCAGTCCTAAATGGAGTTGAGTCACATGCAGTTTTTGGTCCTACTAGCAAGAGTTGTTTTCTGGTATGAAGAGTCACTATTGTGCTCCAAAGCCATACACAGTGCAAATAGTACTCGCGTCTGTTCCCTTCAAGTACAGTGTATTGGACTGATTAGGAGCTACTGTTCTTGTCAGTTTCCTCAGCATAGTTGAACTAGATATGGCCGTGTGTGTAGGAAGCACAGTTCTTTTGTTCTGAGCAAGCTCACTGTTCTGGCCCTATAGGAAACACAGTAGAGTAGAAGAGTGCTCTTTTCTCAAAAGCAGATTGTGTTTCTTGTAAGGCGAGCTAGCATTTGTTTCCCAGTCCTAAATGGAGTTGAATCACATGCAGTTTCTGGTCCTACGACCAAGAGTTGTTTTCTGGTAAGGAAAGTCACTATTGCGCTCCCATTGCCATACACAGTGCAAATAGCACTCACGTCTGTTTCCAGCAAGTACAGTGTATCAGACTGAAGAGGAGCTACTGTTCTTGTCAGTTTCCTAAGCAGAGTTGAACGAGATATGTCCCGCGTGTGTAGGAATCACAGTTCTTTTGTTCTGAGCAAGCTCACTGTTTGGACCCCATAGAAAACACAGTAGAGTAGAAGAGTGCTCTTTTCTCAAAAGCAGAGTGTGTTTCTTGTAGGGCGAGCTAGCGTTTGTTTCCCAGTCCTAAATGGAGTTGAATCACATGCAGTTTCTGGTCCACGAGCAAGAGTTGTTTTCTGGTAAGAAGAGTCACTATTGCGCTGCCATTGCCATACACAGGACAAATAGCACTGGCGTCTGTTCCCAGCAAGTACAGTGTATTGGAGTGAAGAGGATCTACTGTTCTTGTCAGGTTCCTAAGCAGACTTGAACTAGATATGGCCGTGTGTGTAGGAAGCACAGTTTTTTAGTTCTGAGCAAGCTCACTTTTCGGAACACATAGGAAACACAGTAGAGTAGAAGAGTGCTCTTTTCTCAAAAGCAGAGTGTGTTTCTGAAAAGTCGAGCTAGCATTTGTTTCCCAGTCCTAAATGGAGTTGAGTCACATGCAGTTTTTTGTCCTACGAGCAAGAGTTGTTTTCTGGTAAGACAAGTCATTATTGGGCTCCCATTGCCATACACAGTGCAAATAGCACTCGCGTCTGTTCCCCGCAAGTACATTGTATTGGACTGAATAGGAGCTACTGTTCTTGTCAGTTTTCTAAGCAGAGTTGAACTAGATATGGCCCGTGTGTGTAGGAAGCAAAGTTCTTTTGTTCTGAGCAAGCTCACTGTTCGGACCCCATAGGAAACACAGTAGAGTAGAAGAGTGCTCTTTTCTCAAAAGCAGAGTGTGTTTCATGGCAGGCAAGCTAGCATTTGTTTCTCAGTCCTAAATGGAGTTTAATCATATGCAGTTTCTGGTCCTACGAGCAAGAGTTGTTTTCTGGTAAGGAAAGTCACTATTGTGCTCCCATTGCCATCCACAGTGCAAACAGCACTGGCATCTGTTCCCAGAAAGTACAGTGTATCGGACTGAAGAGGAGCTACTGTTCTTGTCAGTTTCCTAAGCAGAGTTGAACAAGATATGGCCCTGTGTGTAGGAAGCACAGTTTTTTTTTCTGAGCAAGCTCACTGTTCTGGCCCTATAGGAAACACAGTAGAGTAGAAGAGTGCTCTTTTCTCTAAAGCAGAGTGTGTTTCTTGTAAGGCGAGCTATCTTTTTTTTCCCAGTCCTAAATGGAGTTGAATCACATGCAGTTTCTGGTCCTACGAGCAAGAGTTGTTTTATGGTAAGAAGAGTCACTTTTGTGCTCCAATTGCCATATACAGGACAAAGAGCACTGGCGTCTGTTCCCAGCAAGTACACTGTATTGGACTGAAGAGGATCTACTGTTCTTGTCAGGTTCCTAAGCAGACTTGAACTAGATATGGCCGTGTGTGTAGGAAGCACAGTTTTTTTGTTCTGAGCAAGCTCACTTTTTGGAACACATAGGAAACACAGTAGAGTAGAAGAGTGCTCTTTTCTCAAAAGCAGAGTGTGTTTCTTGGACGTTGAGCTAGCATTTGTTTCCCAGTCCTAAATGGAGTTGAGTCACATGCAGTTTTTTGCCCTACGAGCAAGAGTTGTTTTCTGGTAAGACAAGTCACTATTGTGCACCAATTGCCATACACAGTGCAAATAGCACTCGCGTCTGTTCCCTGCAAGTACAGTGTATTGGACTGAAGAGGATCTACTGTTCTTGTCAGTTTCCTAAGCAGAGTTGAACTAGATATGGCCCGTGTGTTTAGGAAGCACAGTTCTTTTGTTCTGAACAAGCTCACTGTTCAGACCCCATAGGAAGCACAGTAGAGTAGAAGAGTGCTCTTTTCTCAAAAGCAGAGTGTGTTTCATGTAAGGCGAGCTAGCATTTGTTTCCCAGTCCTAAATGGAGTTGAATCACATGCAGTTTCTAGTCCTACAAGCAAGAGTTGTTTTATGTTAAGAAGAGTCACTTTTGCGCTGCCATTTCCATACACAGGACAAATAGCACTGGCGTCTGTTCCCAGCAAGTACAGTGTATTGGACTGAAGAGGATCTACTGTTCTTGTCAGGTTCCTAAGCTAAATTGAACTACATATGGCCGTGTGTGTAGGAAGCACAGTTCTTTTGTTCTGAGCAAGTTCAGTGTTCGGACTCCATAGGAAACACAGTAGAGTAGAAGAGTGCTCTTTTCTCAAAAGCAGAGTGTGTTTCTTGTAAGGCGAGCTAGCGTTTGTTTCCCAGTCCTATATGGAGGTGAGTCACATGCAGTTTTTTGTCCTACGAGCAAGAGTTGTTTTCTGGTAAGACGAGTCACTATTGTTCTCTAATTGCCATACACAGTGCAAATAGCACTCGCATCTCTTCCCCGCAAGTGCAGTGTATTGGACTGAAAAGGAGCTACTGTTCTTGTCAGTTTCCTAAGCAGAGTTGAACTAGATATGGCCCTTGTGTGTAGGAAGCACAGTTCTTTTGTTCTGAGCAAGCTCACTGTTCGGACCCCATAGGAAACACAGTAGAGTAGAAGAGTGCTCTTTTGTCAAAAGCAGAGTGTGTTTCATGTAAGGCGAGCTAGCATTTGTTTCCCAGACCTAAATGGAGTTGAATCACATGCAGTTTCTGGTCCTATGAGCAAGAGTTGTTTTATGGTAAGGAAAGTCACTATTGTGTTCCCATTGCCCTACACAAGGCAAATAGCACTCGCGTCTGTTCCCAGCAAGTACAGTGTATTGGACTGAAGAGGAGCTACTGTTCTTCTCAGTTTCCTAAGCAGAGTTGAACTAGATATGGCCCGTGTGTAGGAAGCACAGTTCTTTTTTTCTGAGCAAGCTCACTGTTCTGGCCCTATAGGAAACACAGTAGCGTAGAAGAGTGCTCTTTTCTCAAAAGCAGAGTGTGTTTCTTGTAAAGCGAGCTAGAGTTTGTTTCCCAAGCCTAAATGGAGTTGAATCACATGCAGTTTCTGGTACTACGAGCAAGAGTTGTTTTCTGGTAAGAAGAGTCACTATTGCGCTGCCATTGCCATACACAGGACAAATAGCACTGGAGTCTGTTCCCAGCAAGTACAGTGTATTGGACTGAAGAGGATCTACTGTTCTTGTCAGGTTCCTAAGCAGACTTGAACTAGATATGGCCGTGTGTGTAGGAAGCACATTTTTTTGTTCTCAGCAAGCCACTGTTCGGAACACATAGGAAACACAGTAGAGTAGAAGAGTGCTCTTTTCTCAAAAGCAGAGTGTGTTTCATGTAAGGCGAGCTAGCATTTGTTTCCCAGTCCTAAATGGAGTTGAATCACATGCAGTTTCTGGTCCATGAGCAAGAGTTGTTTTCTGGTAAGAAGAGTCACTATTGCGCTGCCATTGCCATACACAGGACAAATAGCACTGGCGTCTGTTCCCAGCAAGTACAGTGTATTGGACTGAAGAGAACCTACTGTTCTTGTCAGGTTCCTAAGCAGAATTGAACTAGTTATGGCCGTGTATGTAGGAAGCGCAGTTCTTTTGTTCTGAGCAAGCTCTCTGTTCTGGCCCTATAGGAAACACAGTAGAGTAGAAGAGTGCTCTTTTCTCTAAAGCAGAGTGTTTTTCTTGTAAGGGGAGCTCGCGTTTGTTTCCCAGTCCTAAATGGAGTTGAGTCACATGCAGTTTTTGGTCCTACTAGCAAGAGTTGTTTTCTGGTATGAAGAGTCACTATTGTGCTCCAAAGCCATACACAGTGCAAATAGTACTCGCGTCTGTTCCCTTCAAGTACAGTGTATTGGACTGATTAGGAGCTACTGTTCTTGTCAGTTTCCTCAGCATAGTTGAACTAGATATGGCCGTGTGTGTAGGAAGCACAGTTCTTTTGTTCTGAGCAAGCTCACTGTTCTGGCCCTATAGGAAACACAGTAGAGTAGAAGAGTGCTCTTTTCTCAAAAGCAGATTGTGTTTCTTGTAAGGCGAGCTAGCATTTGTTTCCCAGTCCTAAATGGAGTTGAATCACATGCAGTTTCTGGTCCTACGACCAAGAGTTGTTTTCTGGTAAGGAAAGTCACTATTGCGCTCCCATTGCCATACACAGTGCAAATAGCACTCACGTCTGTTTCCAGCAAGTACAGTGTATCAGACTGAAGAGGAGCTACTGTTCTTGTCAGTTTCCTAAGCAGAGTTGAACGAGATATGTCCCGCGTGTGTAGGAATCACAGTTCTTTTGTTCTGAGCAAGCTCACTGTTTGGACCCCATAGAAAACACAGTAGAGTAGAAGAGTGCTCTTTTCTCAAAAGCAGAGTGTGTTTCTTGTAGGGCGAGCTAGCGTTTGTTTCCCAGTCCTAAATGGAGTTGAATCACATGCAGTTTCTGGTCCACGAGCAAGAGTTGTTTTCTGGTAAGAAGAGTCACTATTGCGCTGCCATTGCCATACACAGGACAAATAGCACTGGCGTCTGTTCCCAGCAAGTACAGTGTATTGGAGTGAAGAGGATCTACTGTTCTTGTCAGGTTCCTAAGCAGACTTGAACTAGATATGGCCGTGTGTGTAGGAAGCACAGTTTTTTAGTTCTGAGCAAGCTCACTTTTCGGAACACATAGGAAACACAGTAGAGTAGAAGAGTGCTCTTTTCTCAAAAGCAGAGTGTGTTTCTGAAAAGTCGAGCTAGCATTTGTTTCCCAGTCCTAAATGGAGTTGAGTCACATGCAGTTTTTTGTCCTACGAGCAAGAGTTGTTTTCTGGTAAGACAAGTCATTATTGGGCTCCCATTGCCATACACAGTGCAAATAGCACTCGCGTCTGTTCCCCGCAAGTACATTGTATTGGACTGAATAGGAGCTACTGTTCTTGTCAGTTTACTAAGCAGAGTTGAACTAGATATGGCCCGTGTGTGTAGGAAGCAAAGTTCTTTTGTTCTGAGCAAGCTCACTGTTCGGACCCCATAGGAAACACAGTAGAGTAGAAGAGTGCTCTTTTCTCAAAAGCAGAGTGTGTTTCATGGCAGGCAAGCTAGCATTTGTTTCTCAGTCCTAAATGGAGTTTAATCATATGCAGTTTCTGGTCCTACGAGCAAGAGTTGTTTTCTGGTAAGGAAAGTCACTATTGTGCTCCCATTGCCATCCACAGTGCAAACAGCACTGGCATCTGTTCCCAGAAAGTACAGTGTATCGGACTGAAGAGGAGCTACTGTTCTTGTCAGTTTCCTAAGCAGAGTTGAACAAGATATGGCCCTGTGTGTAGGAAGCACAGTTTTTTTTTCTGAGCAAGCTCACTGTTCTGGCCCTATAGGAAACACAGTAGAGTAGAAGAGTGCTCTTTTCTCTAAAGCAGAGTGTGTTTCTTGTAAGGCGAGCTATCTTTTTTTTCCCAGTCCTAAATGGAGTTGAATCACATGCAGTTTCTGGTCCTACGAGCAAGAGTTGTTTTATGGTAAGAAGAGTCACTTTTGTGCTCCAATTGCCATATACAGGACAAAGAGCACTGGCGTCTGTTCCCAGCAAGTACACTGTATTGGACTGAAGAGGATCTACTGTTCTTGTCAGGTTCCTAAGCAGACTTGAACTAGATATGGCCGTGTGTGTAGGAAGCACAGTTTTTTTGTTCTGAGCAAGCTCACTTTTTGGAACACATAGGAAACACAGTAGAGTAGAAGAGTGCTCTTTTCTCAAAAGCAGAGTGTGTTTCTTGGACGTTGAGCTAGCATTTGTTTCCCAGTCCTAAATGGAGTTGAGTCACATGCAGTTTTTTGCCCTACGAGCAAGAGTTGTTTTCTGGTAAGACAAGTCACTATTGTGCACCAATTGCCATACACAGTGCAAATAGCACTCGCGTCTGTTCCCTGCAAGTACAGTGTATTGGACTGAAGAGGATCTACTGTTCTTGTCAGTTTCCTAAGCAGAGTTGAACTAGATATGGCCCGTGTGTTTAGGAAGCACAGTTCTTTTGTTCTGAACAAGCTCACTGTTCAGACCCCATAGGAAGCACAGTAGAGTAGAAGAGTGCTCTTTTCTCAAAAGCAGAGTGTGTTTCATGTAAGGCGAGCTAGCATTTGTTTCCCAGTCCTAAATGGAGTTGAATCACATGCAGTTTCTAGTCCTACAAGCAAGAGTTGTTTTATGTTAAGAAGAGTCACTTTTGCGCTGCCATTTCCATACACAGGACAAATAGCACTGGCGTCTGTTCCCAGCAAGTACAGTGTATTGGACTGAAGAGGATCTACTGTTCTTGTCAGGTTCCTAAGCTAAATTGAACTACATATGGCCGTGTGTGTAGGAAGCACAGTTCTTTTGTTCTGAGCAAGTTCAGTGTTCGGACTCCATAGGAAACACAGTAGAGTAGAAGAGTGCTCTTTTCTCAAAAGCAGAGTGTGTTTCTTGTAAGGCGAGCTAGCGTTTGTTTCCCAGTCCTATATGGAGGTGAGTCACATGCAGTTTTTTGTCCTACGAGCAAGAGTTGTTTTCTGGTAAGACGAGTCACTATTGTTCTCTAATTGCCATACACAGTGCAAATAGCACTCGCATCTCTTCCCCGCAAGTGCAGTGTATTGGACTGAAAAGGAGCTACTGTTCTTGTCAGTTTCCTAAGCAGAGTTGAACTAGATATGGCCCTTGTGTGTAGGAAGCACAGTTCTTTTGTTCTGAGCAAGCTCACTGTTCGGACCCCATAGGAAACACAGTAGAGTAGAAGAGTGCTCTTTTGTCAAAAGCAGAGTGTGTTTCATGTAAGGCGAGCTAGCATTTGTTTCCCAGACCTAAATGGAGTTGAATCACATGCAGTTTCTGGTCCTATGAGCAAGAGTTGTTTTATGGTAAGGAAAGTCACTATTGTGTTCCCATTGCCCTACACAAGGCAAATAGCACTCGCGTCTGTTCCCAGCAAGTACAGTGTATTGGACTGAAGAGGAGCTACTGTTCTTCTCAGTTTCCTAAGCAGAGTTGAACTAGATATGGCCCGTGTGTGTAGGAAGCACAGTTCTTTTTTTCTGAGCAAGCTCACTGTTCTGGCCCTATAGGAAACACAGTAGCGTAGAAGAGTGCTCTTTTCTCAAAAGCAGAGTGTGTTTCTTGTAAAGCGAGCTAGAGTTTGTTTCCCAAGCCTAAATGGAGTTGAATCACATGCAGTTTCTGGTACTACGAGCAAGAGTTGTTTTCTGGTAAGAAGAGTCACTATTGCGCTGCCATTGCCATACACAGGACAAATAGCACTGGAGTCTGTTCCCAGCAAGTACAGTGTATTGGACTGAAGAGGATCTACTGTTCTTGTCAGGTTCCTAAGCAGACTTGAACTAGATATGGCCGTGTGTGTAGGAAGCACATTTTTTTGTTCTCAGCAAGCCACTGTTCGGAACACATAGGAAACACAGTAGAGTAGAAGAGTGCTCTTTTCTCAAAAGCAGAGTGTGTTTCATGTAAGGCGAGCTAGCATTTGTTTCCCAGTCCTAAATGGAGTTGAATCACATGCAGTTTCTGGTCCATGAGCAAGAGTTGTTTTCTGGTAAGAAGAGTCACTATTGCGCTGCCATTGCCATACACAGGACAAATAGCACTGGCGTCTGTTCCCAGCAAGTACAGTGTATTGGACTGAAGAGAACCTACTGTTCTTGTCAGGTTCCTAAGCAGAATTGAACTAGTTATGGCCGTGTATGTAGGAAGCGCAGTTCTTTTGTTCTGAGCAAGCTCTCTGTTCTGGCCCTATAGGAAACACAGTAGAGTAGAAGAGTGCTCTTTTCTCAAAAGCAGAGTGTGTTTCTTGGAAGGCGAGCTAGCGTTTGTTTCCAGTCCTAAATGGAGTTGAATCACATGCAGTTTTTGGTCCTACCAGCAAGAGTTGTTTTCTCTTAAGGAAAGTCACTATTGCGCTCCCTTTGCCATACACAGTGCAAATAGCAGTCGCGTCTGTTTCCAGCAAGTACAGTGTATTGGACTGAAGAGGAGCTACTGTTCTTGTCAGTTTCCTAAGCACAGTTGAACTAGATATGGCCGTGTGTGTAGGAAGCACAGTTCTTTTGTTCTGAGCAAGCTCACTGTTCAGACAACATTGGAAACACAGTAGAGTAGAAGCGTGCTCTTTTCTCAAAAGCAGAGTGTGTTTCTTGTAATGCAAGCTAGCGTTTGTTTCCCAGTCCTAAATGGAGTTGAATCACATGCAGTTTCTGGTCTTATGAGCAAGAGTTGTTTTCTGGTAAGGAAAGTCACTGTTGTACTCCCATTGCCATACATAGTGCAAATAGCACTCGCGTCTGTTCCCAGCAAGTACAGTGTATTGGACTGAAGAGGAGCTACTGTTCTTGTCAGTTTCCTAAGCAGAGTTGAACTAGATATGGCCCGTGTGTGTAGGAAGCACAGTTTTTTTTTCTGAGCAAGCTCACTCTTCTGGCCCTATAGGAAACACAGTAGAGTAGAAGAGTGCTCTTTTCTCTAAAGCAGAGTGTGTTTCTTGTAAGGCGTGCTATCGTTTGTTTCCCAGTCCTAAATGGAGTTGAATCACATGCAGTTTCTGGTCCTACGAGCAAGAGTTGTTTTATGGTAAGAAGAGTCACTATTGTGCTCCAATTGCCATATACAGGACAAAGAGCACTGGCGTCTGTTCCCAGCAAGTACAGTGTATTGGACTGAAGAGGATCTACTGTTCTTTCAGGTTCCTAAGCAGAATTGAACTAGATATGGCGGTGTGTAGGAAGCACAGTTCTTTTGTTCTGAGCAAGCTCACTGTTCGGACCCTATAGGAAACACAGAGGAGTAGAAGAGTGCACTTTTCTCAAAAGCAGAGTGTGTTTCTTGTAAGGCGAGCTAGCGTTTGTTTCCCAGTCCTAAATGGAGTTGAATCACATGCAGTTTCTGGTCCTACGAGCAAGAGTTGTTTTCTGGTAAGGAAAGTCACTATTGCGCTCCCATTGCCATACACAGTGCAAATAGCACTCGCGTCTGTTCCCAGCAAGTACAGTGTATCAGACTGAAGAGGAGCTACTTTTCTCGTCAGTTTCCTAAGCAGAGTTGAAGTAGATATGGCCCGTGTGTGTAGGAAGCACAGTTCTTATGTTCTGAGCAAGTTCACTGTTCTGGCCCTATAGGAAACACAGTAGAGTAGAAGAGTGCTCTTTTCTCAAAAGCAGAGTGTGTTTCTTGTAAGGCAAGCTAGCGTTTGTTTCCTAGTCCTAAGTGGAGTTGAATCACATGCAGTTTTAGGTCCTACGAACAAGAGTTCTTTTCTGGTAAGGAAAGTCACATTGTGCTCCCATTGCCATACACAGTGCAAATAGCACTCGTGTCTGTTCCCAGCAAGTACATTGTATAGGACTGGATAGGTGCTACTGTTCTTGTCAGTTTCCTAAGCAGAGTTGAACTAGATATGATCCGTGTTTGTAGGAAGCAGTTTTTTTTGTTCTGAGAAAGCTCACTGTTCGGACCCCGTAGGAAACACAGTAGAGTATAAGAGTGCTTTTTTCTCAAAAGCAGAGTGTGTTTCTTTTAAGGCGAGATAGCGTTTGTTTCCCATTCCTAAATGGAGTGGAATCACATGCAGTTTGTGTTCCTACGAGCAAGAGTTGTTTTCTAGTAAGGAAAGTCACTATTGTGCTCCCATTGCCATACACAGTGCAAATAGCCCTCCCATCTGTTCCCAGCAAGTACACTGTATTGGAAAGAAGAGGAGCTACTGTTCTTCTCAGTTTCCTAAGCAGAGTTGAACTACATATGGCCCGTGTGTGTAGAAAGCACAGTTCTTTTTTTCTGAGCAAGCTCACTGTTCTGGCCCTATAGGAAACACAGTAGAGTAGAAGAGTGCTCTTTTCTCAAAAGCAGAGTGTGTTTCTTGTAAAGCGAGGTAGAGTTTGTTTCCCAGTCCTAAATGGAGTTGAATCACATGCAGTTTCTAGTCCTACGAGCAAGAGTTGTTTTATGGTAAGAAGAGTCACTTTTGTGCTGCCATTGCCATACACAGGACAAATAGCACAGGCGTCTGTTCCCAGCAAGTACCGTGTATTGGACTGAAGAGGATCTACTGTTCTTGTCAGGTTCCTAAGCAGAATTGAACTAGATATGGCCGTGTGTGTAGGAAGCACAGTTCTTTTGTTCTGAGCAAGTTCAGTGTTCGGACTCCATAGGAAACACAGTAGAGTAGAAGAGTGCTCTTTTCTCAAAAGCAGAGTGTGTTTCTTGTAAGGCGAGCTAGCGTTTGTTTCCCAGTCTTAAATGGAGTTGAATCACATGCAGTTTTTTGTCCTATGAGCAAGATTTGTTTTCTGGTAAGACGAGTCACTATTGTGCTCCAATTACCATACACAGTACAAATAGCACTCGCGTCTCTTCCCCGCAAGTACAGTGTATTGGACTGAAGAGGAGCTACTGTTCTTGTCAGTTTCCTAAGCAGAGTTGAACTAGATATGGCCCTTGTGTGTAGGAAGCACAGTTCTTTTGTTCTGAGCAAGCTCAGTGTTTGGACCCCATAGGAAACACAGTAGAGTAGAAGAGTGCTCTTTTCTCAAAAGCAAAGTGTGTTTCATGTAAGGCGAGCTAGCATTTATTTCCCAGACCTAAATGGAGTTGAATCACATGGAGTTTCTGGTCCAACGAGCAAGAGTTGTTTTATGGTAAGGAAAGTCACTATTGTGCTCCCATTGCCCTACACAAGGCAAATAGCACTCGCGTCTTTTCCCAGCAAGTACAGTGTATTGGACTGAATAGGAGCTACTGTTCTTGTCAGTTTACTAAGCAGAGTTGAACTAGATATGGTCCGTGTGTGTAGGAAGCACAGTTCTTTTGTTCTGAGCAAGCTCACTGTTTGGACCCTATAGGAAACACAGTAGAGTAGAAGAGTGCTCTTTTCTCTAAAGCAGAGTGTGTTTCTTGTAAGGCGAGCTACCGTTTGTTTCCCAGTCCTAAATGGAGTTGAATCACATGCAGTTTCTGGTCCTACGAGCAAGAGTTGTTTTCTGGTAAAAAAAAAGTCACTATTGCGCTCCCATTGCCATGCACAGTGCAAATAGCCCTCCCGTCTGTTCCCAGCAGGTACAGTGTATTGGACTGAAGAGGAGCTACTGTTCTTCTCAGTTTCCTAAGAAGAGTTGAACTAGGTAGGGCTCGTGTGTGTAGGATGCACAGTTCTTTTTTTCTGAGCAAGCTCACTGTTCTGGCAATATAGGAAGCACAGTAGAGTAGAAGAGTGCTCTTTTCTCAAAAGCAGAGTGTGTTTCTTGGAAGTCGAGCTAGCGTTTGTTTCCCAGTCCTAAATGGAGTTGAGTCACATGCAGTTTTTGGTCCTACGAGCAAGAGTTGTTTTCTGGTAAGATGAGTCACTATTGTGCTCCAATTGCCATACACAGTGCAAATAGCACTCGCGTCTGTTCCCAGCAAGTAAAGTGTATTGGACTGAAGAGGAGCTACTGTTCTTGTCAGTTTCCTAAGCAGAGTTGAACTAGATATGGCACGTGTGTGTAGGAAGCATAGTCCTTTTGTTCTGAGCAAGCTCACTGTTCGGACCCCATAGGAAACACAGTAGAGTAGAAGAGTGCTCTTTTCTCAAAAGCAGAGTGTGTTTCTTGTAAGGTGAGCTAGCTTTTGTTTCCCAGTCCTAAATGGAGTTGAAACACTTGCAGTTTCTGGTCCTATGAGCAAGAGTTGTTTTATGGTAAAAGAGTCACTATTGCACTGCCATTGCCATACACAGGACAAATAGCACTGGCGTCTGTTCCCAGCAAGTACAGTATATTGGACTGAAGAGGATCTCCTGTTCTTGTCAGGTTCCTAAACAGAATTGAACTAGATATGGTCGTGTGTACGAAGCACAGTTCTTTTGTTCTGAGCAAGCTCACTGTTCGGACACCATAGGAAGCACAGTAGAGTAGAAGAGTGCTCTTTTCTCAAAAGCAGAGTGTGTTTCTTGTAAGGCGAGCTTGCGTTTGTTTCCAGTCCTAAATGGAGTGGAATCACATGCAGTTTCTGGTCCTACGAGCAAGAGTTGTTTTCTGGTAAGGAAAGTCACTATTGCGCTCCCATTGCCATACACAGTGCAAATAGCACATGCGTCTGTTCCCAGCAAGTACAGTGTATTGGAATGAAGAGGAGCTACTGTTCTTGTCAGGTTCCTAAGCAGAGTTGAACTCGATATGGCCCGTGTGTGTAGGAAGCACAGTTCTCTTGTTCTGAGCAAGCTCACTGTTCTGGCCCTGTAGGAAACACAGTAGAGTAGAAGAGTGCTCTTTTCTCAAAAGCAGAGTGTGTTTCTTGTAAGGCGAGCTAGCGTTTGTTTCCCAGTCCTAAATGGAGTTGAATCACTTGCAGTTTCTGGTCCTATGAGCAAAAGTTGTTTTCTGGTAAGGAAAGTCACTATTGTGCTCCCATTGCCATACATAGTGCAAATAGCACTCGCGTCTTTTCCCAGCAAGTACAGTGTATTGGACTGAAGAGGAGCTACTGTTCTTGTCATTTTCCTAAGAGGAGTTGAACTAGATATGGCCCGTGTGTGTAGGAAACACAGTTCTTTTTTTCTGAGAAAGCACACTGTGCGGACAAATTAGGAAACACAGTAGAGTAGATGAGTGCACTTTTCTCAAAATTAGATTGAGTTCCTTGAAAGGCGAGATACGATTTACTTCCCAGTCAGAAATGGAGTTGAATCCCATGCAGTTTCTGGTCCTACAAGTAAGAGTTGTTTTCTGGTAAGAAGAGTCACTATTGCGCTCCCATTGACATACAAAGTGCAAATAGCACTCGCGTCTGTTCCCAGCAAGTACAGTGTATTGGACTGAAGAGCAGCTACTGTTCTTGTCAGTTTCCTAAGCAGAGTTGAACTAGATATGGCCCGTGTGTGTAGGAAGCACAGTTCTTTTGTTCTGAGCAAGCTCACAGTTCGGACCCCATAGGAAACACAATAGAGTAGAAGAGTGCCCTTTCTCAAAAGCAGAGTGTGTTTCCTGTAAGGCGAGACAGCGTTTGTTACCCAGTACTAAATGGAGTTGAATCCCATGCAGTTTGTGGTCCTACGAGCAAGAGTTGTTTTCTGGTAAGAAGAGTCACTATTGCGCTCCCATTGTCATACACAGGGCAAATAGCACAGGCATCTGTTCCCAGCATGTACAGTGTATTGGACTGAAGAGGAGCTACTGTTCTTGTCAGTTTCCTAAGCAGAGTTGAAATAGATATGGCCGTGTGTGTAGGAAGCACAGGTCTTTTGTTCTGAGCAAGCTCAGAGTTCGGACCCGGTAGGAAACATAATAGAGTAGAAGAGTGCCCTTTTCTCAAAAGCAGAGTGTGTTTCTTGTAAAGCGAGCTAGCGTTTGTTTCCCAGTCCTAAATGGAGTTGAATCACATGCAGTTTCTGGTCCTATGAGCAAGAGTTGTTTTCTGGTAAGGAAAGTCACTATTGCGCTCCCATTCCCATTCATAGTGCAAATAGCACTCGCGTCTGTTCCCAGCAAGTACAGTGTATTGGACTGAACAGGAGCTACTGTTCTTGTCAGTTTCTTAAGCAGAGTTGAACTAGATATGGCTCGTATGTGTAGGAAGCACAGTTCTTTTGTTCTGTGAAAGCACACTGTGCGAACACCATCGGAAACACAGTAGAGTAGATGAGAGCTCTTTTCTCAAAATTAGATTGTGTTTCTTGAAAGGCGAGCTAGTATTTGCTTCCCAGTCAGAAATGGAGTTGAATCCCATGCTGTTTCTGGTCCTACGAGCAAGAGTTTTTTTCTGGTATGAAGAGTCACTATTGGGCTCCCATTGCCATACAAGTGCAAATAGCACTGGCGTCTGTTCCCAGCAAGTATAGTGTATTCCAATGAAGAGCAGCTTCTGTTCTTGTCAGTTTTCTAAGCAGAGTTGAACTAGATATGGCCCGTGTGTGTAGGAAGCACAGTTCTTTTGTTCTGAGCAAGCTCACTGTGCGGAACACATAGGAAACACAGTAGAGTAGAAGAGTGCTCTTTTCTCAAAAGCAGAGTGTGTTTCTTGTAAGGCGAGCTCACGTTTGTTTCCCAGTCCTAAATGGAGTTGAATCACTTGCAGTTTCTGGTCCTATGAGCAAAAGTTGTTTTCTGGTAAGGAAAGTCACTATTGCGCTCCCATTGCCATACATAGTGCAAATAGCACTCGCGTCTTTTCCCAGCAAGTACAGTGTATTGGACTGAAGAGGAGCTACTGTTCTTGTCATTTTCCTAAGAGGAGTTGAACTAGATATGGCCCGTGTGTGTAGGAAACACAGTTCTTTTTTTCTGAGAAAGCACACTGTGCGGACAAATTAGGAAACACAGTAGAGTAGATGAGTGCACTTTTCTCAAAATTAGATTGAGTTCCTTGAAAGGCGAGATACGATTTACTTCCCAGTCAGAAATGGAGTTGAATCCCATGCAGTTTCTGGTCCTACAAGTAAGAGTTGTTTTCTGGTAAGAAGAGTCACTATTGCGCTCCCATTGACATACAAAGTGCAAATAGCACTCGCGTCTGTTCCCAGCAAGTACAGTGTATTGGACTGAAGAGCAGCTACTGTTCTTGTCAGTTTCCTAAGCAGAGTTGAACTAGATATGGCCCGTGTGTGTAGGAAGCACAGTTCTTTTGTTCTGAGCAAGCTCACAGTTCGGACCCCATAGGAAACACAATAGAGTAGAAGAGTGCCCTTTCTCAAAAGCAGAGTGTGTTTCCTGTAAGGCGAGACAGCGTTTGTTACCCAGTACTAAATGGAGTTGAATCCCATGCAGTTTGTGGTCCTACGAGCAAGAGTTGTTTTCTGGTAAGAAGAGTCACTATTGCGCTCCCATTGTCATACACAGGGCAAATAGCACAGGCATCTGTTCCCAGCATGTACAGTGTATTGGACTGAAGAGGAGCTACTGTTCTTGTCAGTTTCCTAAGCAGAGTTGAAATAGATATGGCCGTGTGTGTAGGAAGCACAGGTCTTTTGTTCTGAGCAAGCTCAGAGTTCGGACCCGGTAGGAAACATAATAGAGTAGAAGAGTGCCCTTTTCTCAAAAGCAGAGTGTGTTTCTTGTAAAGCGAGCTAGCGTTTGTTTCCCAGTCCTAAATGGAGTTGAATCACATGCAGTTTCTGGTCCTATGAGCAAGAGTTGTTTTCTGGTAAGGAAAGTCACTATTGCGCTCCCATTCCCATTCATAGTGCAAATAGCACTCGCGTCTGTTCCCAGCAAGTACAGTGTATTGGACTGAACAGGAGCTACTGTTCTTGTCAGTTTCTTAAGCAGAGTTGAACTAGATATGGCTCGTATGTGTAGGAAGCACAGTTCTTTTGTTCTGTGAAAGCACACTGTGCGAACACCATCGGAAACACAGTAGAGTAGATGAGAGCTCTTTTCTCAAAATTAGATTGTGTTTCTTGAAAGGCGAGCTAGTATTTGCTTCCCAGTCAGAAATGGAGTTGAATCCCATGCTGTTTCTGGTCCTACGAGCAAGAGTTTTTTTCTGGTATGAAGAGTCACTATTGGGCTCCCATTGCCATACAAGTGCAAATAGCACTGGCGTCTGTTCCCAGCAAGTATAGTGTATTCGAATGAAGAGCAGCTTCTGTTCTTGTCAGTTTTCTAAGCAGAGTTGAACTAGATACGGCCCGTGTGTGTAGGAAGCACAGTTCTTTTGTTCTGAGCAAGCTCACTGTGCGGAACACATAGGAAACACAGTAGAGTAGAAGAGTGCTCTTTTCTCAAAAGCAGAGTGTGTTTCTTGTAAGGCGAGCTAGCGTTTGTTTCCCAGTCCTAAATGGAGTTGAATCACATGCAGTTTCTGGTCCTACGAGCAAGAGTTGTTTTCTGGTAATAAGAGTCAATATTGCGCTCCCATTGTTATACACAGGGCAAATAGCACTGGCTTCGGTTCCCAGCATGTACGGTGTATTGGACTGAAGAGAACCTACTGTTCTTGTCAGGTTCCTAAGCAGAATTGAACTAGTTATGGCCGTGTATGTAGGAAGCGCAGTTCTTTTGTTCTGAGCAAGCTCTCTGTTCTGGCCCTATAGGAAACACAGTAGAGTAGAAGAGTGCTCTTTTCTCAAAAGCAGAGTGTGTTTCTTGTAAGGCGAGCTAGCGTTTGTTTCCAGTCCTAAATGGAGTTGAATCACATGCAGTTTTTGGTCCTACCAGCAAGAGTTGTTTTCTCTTAAGGAAAGTCACTATTGCGCTCCCTTTGCCATACACAGTGCAAATAGCAGTCGCGTCTGTTTCCAGCAAGTACAGTGTATTGGACTGAAGAGGAGCTACTGTTCTTGTCAGTTTCCTAAGCACAGTTGAACTAGATATGCCCGTGTGTGTAGGAAGCACAGTTCTTTTGTTCTGAGCAAGCTCACTGTTCAGACCCCATTGGAAACACAATAGAGTAGAAGCGTGCTCTTTTCTCAAAAGCAGAGTGTGTTTCTTGTAAGGCGAGCTCACGTTTGTTTCCCAGTCCTAAATGGAGTTGAATCACATGCAGTTTCTGGTCTTATGAGCAAGAGTTGTTTTCTGGTAAGGAAAGTCACTGTTGTACTCCCATTGCCATACATAGTGCAAATAGCACTCGCGTCTGTTCCCAGCAAGTACAGTGTATTGTACTGAAGAGGAGCTACTGTTCTTGTCATTTTCGTAAGAGGAGTTGAACCAGATATGGCCCTTGTGTGTAGGAAGCACACTTCTTTTGTTCTGAGAAAGCTCACTGTGCGGACATCATAGGAAAAACAATAGAGTAGATGAGTGCTCTCTTCTCAAAATTTGATTGTGTTTCTGGAAAAGCGAGCTAGTGTTTGTTTCCTAGTCAGAAATGGAGCTGAATCCCATGCAGTTTGTGGTCTAACAAGCAAGAGTTGTTTTCTGGTAAGAAGAGTCACTATTGTGCTCCCATTGACATACACAGTGCAAATAGCACTCGCGTCTGTTCCCAGCATGTACAGTGTATTGGACTGAAGAGCAGCTACTGTTCTTGTCAGTTTCCTAAGCAGAGTTGAACTAGATATGGCCCGAGTGTGTAGGAAGCACAGTTCTTTTGTTCTGAGCAAACACACTGTTCGGACCCCATAGGAAACACAGTAGAGTAGAAGCGTGCTCTTTTCTCAAAAGCAGAGTGTGTTTCTTGTAAGGTGAGATAGCGTTTGTTACCCAGTACTAAATGGAGTTGAATCCCATGCAGTTTGTGGTCCTACGAGCAAGAGTTTTTTTCTGGTAAGAAGAGTCACTATTGCGCTCCCATTGTCATACACAGGGCAAATAGCACTGGCATCTGTTCCTAGCATGTACAATGTATTGGACTGAAGAGGATCTACTGTTCTTTTCAGTTTTCTAAGCAAAATTGAACTAGATATGGCCGTGTGTGTAGGAAGCACAGTTCTCTTGTTCTGTTCAAGCTCACTGTTCTGGCCCTATAGGAAACACAGTAGAGTAGACGAGTGCTCTTTTCTCAAAAGCAGAGTGTGTTTCTTGTAAGGTGAGCTAGCGTTTGTTTCCCAGTCCTAAATGGAGTTGAATCACATCCAATTTCTGGTCCTATGAGCAAGAGTTGTTTTCTGGTAAGGAAAGTCACTATTGCGCTCCCATTGCCATACATAGTGCAAATAGCACTCGCGTCTGTTCCCAGCAAGTACAGTGTATTGGACTGAAGAGGAGCTACTCTTCTTGTCATTTTCCTAAAAGGAGTTGAACTAGATATGGCTCGTATGTGTAGGAAGCACAGTTCTTTTGTTCTGAGAAAGCACACTGTGCGGACACCATAGGAAACACAGTAGAGTAGATGAGTGCTCTTTTCTCAAAAATAAATTGTGTTTCTTGAAAGGCGAGCTAGTATTTGCTTCCCAGTCAAAAATGGAGTTGAATCCCATGCCGTTTCTGGTCCTAAGAGCAAGAGTTTTTTTCTGGTAAGAAGAGTCACTATTGCGCTCCCATTGTCATACACAGTGCAAATAGCACTGGCGTCTGTTACCAGCAAGTACGGTGTATTGGACTGAAGAGCAGCTACTGTTCTTGTCAGTTTCCTAAGCAGAGTATAACTAGATATGGCACGTGTGTGTAGGAAGCACAGTTCATTTGTTCTTAGCAAGCTCACTGTTCGGACCCCATAGGAAACACTGTAGAGTAGAAGAGTGCTCTTTTCTCAAAAGCAGACTGCGTTTCTTGAAAGGCGAGCTAGTGTTTGTTTCCCAGTCAGAAATGGAATTGAATACCGTGCAGTTTCTGGTCCTACGAGCAAGAGTTTTTTTCTGGTAAGAAGAGTCACTATTGCGCTCCCATTGCCATACACAGTGCAAATAGCACTGGCCTCTGTTCCCTGCATGTACAGAGTATTGGACTGAATAGGAGCTCCTGTTCTTGTCAGATTCCTAAGCAGAGTTGAACTAGATATGTCCCCTGTGTGTAGGAAGCACAGTTCTTTTGTTCTGAGCAAGTTCACTCTTCTGGCCCTATAGGAAACACAGTAGAGTAGAAGAGTGCTCTTTTCTGAAAAGCAGAGTGTGTTTCTCGTAAGGCGAGATAGCGTTTCTTTCCCAGTCCTAAATCAAGTGGAATCACATGCAGTTTCTTGTCCTACGAACAAGAGTTGTTTTCTGGTAAGAAGAGTCACTATTGCGCTCCCATTGTCATACACAGGGCAAATAGCACTGGCGTCTGTTCCCAGCATGTACAGTGTATTGGACTGAAGAGGTTCTACTGTTCTTGTCAGTTTCCTAAGTAGAATTGAACTAGATATGGCCCGTGTGTGTAGGAAGCACAGTTTCTGTGTTCTGAGCAAGCTCACTGTTCGGAAAACACATAGGAAACACAGTAGAGTAGAAGAGTTCTCTTTTCTCAAAAGCAGAGTGTGCTACTTGGAAGTCGAGCTAGTGTTTGTTTCCCAGTCCTAAATGGAGTTGAGTCACATGCAGTTTTTTGTCCTACGAGCAACAGTTGTTTTCTGGTAAGACAAGTCACTATTGCGCTCCCATTGCCCTACACAAGGCAAATAGCACTCGCGTCATTTCCCAGCAAGTACAATGTATTGGACTGAGTAGGAGCTACTGTTCTTGTCAGTTTCCTAAGCAGAGTTGAACTAGCTATGGTCCGT